>NC_138552.1:77212921-77311571 GCF_964273705.1 Natrix helvetica
CTTGAAGGTATTGGTAAAGAAGGGAAGCCACCTACTTTGAGGAGACGCTTCAAGTCTCTGTGCCCTTCCCACTCCTACTGACTCCCACCTGAACCCTCTATGAAAGGTCATCTACAGGCATGGGGTGAGATGTCATCAAAATGATGATGATGTTCCATTGTCCATTTCCAATCCAGGCCAATCAAGTGGTGCTACAAAAAGTAGATGCAATTAGTGCACAAGATGAGCCTGCAGAAATGCATCTACAGTAAATTATGGCTGCTATTTGCTCTTCAAGAGGAACCATGAGTCTAGAAGACCCCCAAATTCCACATGAGGTCTGTCAAGGCAATGTAATCCCATCAAGAACCAAAGAAGGAAATTCTCTGCATTGTACAATCCACCACAGCCATAGAAGGGCTGAATTTTTGCCAGTTTCCCCCCATCAAGAACCCTAGAGCTCACAGACACTGAGACAGAAACTGAAGGCATTAGTTGGAGAGCCTATGGTTGACATGTAAAACTATTATCCGTCAACCATAAGGGTGTTTGTCCCACTATTAACCCCTAGAGCCAGTTTATAAGGACACTATGATTGATGCTATCAAAGATTACTAAGAGCTCAAGGAGGACCAGAATGGCTGTACTCCCTCCATCCTGGTCCCAATCACAGGTCACCAACAAGTGTGATCTGTGCTGACTTCATATTATGCACATATCTGAAAGAAACCCAGGAAAACTGTTTCATTCAGAAGACTTTAAAGCTTATCATGACCAGCTTCTCCACAATTTTCACTGTTTAAAATCTACTCATGCCAAATATTTTGCAGGTATGTATAATTCACATTAAATTGCTGGAGAAATATGCTACATTCCTAAGTTTTTCAATTACACCCAGCCCTTGATATTCCTCAGTGTCCCTCAAGCTTTCTAAAACAGTAATTGAAGGACTTTTGCTCCTTTAATCCCCTCTTTTTTATATAATTGAATTGGTTTCATGTTCAATACCCCAAAGTGTTGAGATTGTATCTTGTTCACCCAGTTTTAGAGACCCATTGTGACATGCTGTAGATGCCTCTTTGCATGGAAGAGTCGGGTCTTGCAATCAACTCTTATTACAACGAGACATTTGAATCAAATTCTGCTAAAGTATTTCTTGAATCTAACTTAGCATTTTCTGTACGTCTATTAAAATGAGCAAGCAGGCATGAATTTGCAAGACCGAAGGACAATTTGCTGAGTTCTGAGTCGCAAAGCAAGAAATTCCTCTAGCTACATACAGTATCTGCTATATGAAGATGACTTAATTGGAGTAGCCTGAGGTCTGTTTTGAACATATGCTTCTGATTTGGGAACATTTGCTTATTTATTGGAAGAGGACTCTATGCTGAAGCCAGATGTTCGGCTGCAGGGGACATTTTGAAAAGCATCTGGTGATATTCCAGCAAGGCCCTTCCATAAGGCCAAGACATCTCATACCCCACAGATTCTTTATTCTGAACCCAGCTGTTTCTGCTTCAGAGCAAGTTGTCATCACATTTTCCTACACAATCAGAAGAATTTTATTGTGGAGGTGTAAGAAACAGGATATCATCCTTCTTCCCTGCAGTTGTGAGAATTTCTGGAAGTTTTGTGTCTTAGTGTCAGCCTCTGCTTCACTTGCTTGCTATCGGCTGCCATAGAAACAGGATGGGTGGGGGCATGGTATTTGGGATGGGAATTATATGGTACTGGACGAGATATGGAAAAGGGAGTTTTCTTCTCACCATATTCTGCACATGCTGGTGGCCAGTGTTTGGGCCTGGTCAAGGCCAACCATCTTGCATACCAACCTGATTATGCCTTTTGGAGATGCAACCCACATGACACCTTAGGGGTTGCAGATTGGACATTGGGGTGGGGTGGTTGGAGTGAGGGGGCTGGATAATCATTTGATATGTATTTGTTCGCGCCTTTCTGGCTCAGATCTTGCTTTTCTTTCACTGCTATCTTTTCATAACCAGTGAAAGTATTTTAATTTCCACAAACAATGGAATTGAGAGTTTTCTTTCTTGGTTGTTGATGGAGGCACTCCTGACACTTAGTCTGCTTTTGAAAGAAGCCATAGGTAAATTGATGGCATTGTGTAACTTTAGATGGCATTGTGTAACTTTAGTTTTATGTGTGGATTGATCTCAGTTTAAGCATTTCAACAGGAAAATCAACTTGGGTCCTTCAGAAAAAAAGGCAACCAGAACCTTAAACATGTGAGGTAGCCCTGGGTAATGTATTGAGGCAAAACAATAAAATCATTAGTACAAAATGGTACAACAAAAACAAAATGCTAAATGCAATAAAATAGCTTTACATTTTAAGCTAACTAGCCAGGGAAGAGATAGTGATCAGGCTAGTAAGCCAATAATTGAGATATTTAACAGTTAGCTTTCCCATTGTTCTTCAACAAGCCTTGAATTGGCAGAAACTGTACATTTTTTACCTTATCTTGCCTCTTTGGCCTCCATTCTCAACCACTGCAGTTACCTGACTTCTCTCCTTAATAAGAGGCAAACACAGCTTGACAGATTTAGCGAAACTTGAGGTTGATCTCGGAGAGGGAAAATACCACAACTATAGATGAGCCTCACCTCACTTATGGGCTCCGTGCTTGCTTGTTTTCATGTCAGAAGCACTGAGGCACTTCTGGGGTGAAAGGGGGAACCAGGTTGGGGGATCCTTCTGTATCCCTGTTAAATTGTCCACTGAAGTGTTACCCATCTACCATAGTTTTTGGACTATAACATTCACTGGAGTATAAGACGCACCAAGATTTTGAAGATGTAAGTAAGAAAAAAAGGTTTTGTGCTCCCCGGCCCTCAGGAGCACCCTGCAGGCTTCATCAGGGCTGGGGCAAAGCAAAAACGCCCCTATTTTTGCAAAAAATGGTTTGTTTTTTTGCAAAAACAGGGGCATTTTTGTCTCCCCCCCCAGCCCGGCTGAACCCTGCAGAGTGCTGCTGGGGGCTGGAGGAAGGCAAAAACGCCTCAGTTTTTGTGAAAAAGGCCCATTTTTCACCCATTTTTCCATAAATGGGGGTATTTTTGCTTTCCCCCAGCCCTGATGAAGCCTGTAGAGTGTGTTTTTGTGAAAAACAGCTCATTTTTGCCCAGTTTTCACAAAAATGGGATATGGGGTGGTGCTTCAGGAGGCCAAAAATGGCTATATTTAGTGTATAAGATGCACCAACATTTCCACGCTCCTTTACCTCTAAAGGAGTGTGGAAATGTTGGTGCGACTTATATACTAAATAACAGTGTGTCTTATACTCTGAAAAATACAGTATTTACTTGCAGTTGCCCACTTTTGAACTTCTGGGTTGGCAGGAGCTGGAGCAAATGATGGGAACTTGCCCTATCACACAGCACACTTGGGTTTCAAACACAGGCTTGCTGATTGTCAACCCAGTGCCCTAGCCATGGACTTTGTACAAGATATGAAGAGCATTGCTTGGACACAGTAGGAAAAAAATGTAATTGGGTGAAAGTGTGAAAAAAGACATTAAAATATCAGGGTTCTCTCCTGGCAGCAATGAGGATAAGGGAAAAAAAAACCCCAAATGCCGTGGGAAAATGCATGGTGGACAGTGTAATCCAAACAAAATATTTATTTTAGTGTGTTAAGCAGTAGCAGAATGTCTAGGAAAATGGCCATAGATTTTATTGTTTTTTATTCTTTCTCTCTCTACACATTATTTTCTAAAGAACAAGGAAAATCAATTGCGTCTCTGAATGGAATAATGGTATGGATGCTGTAGCTATCCTTCTACATCTGTAATGGGGCTATTAATGATTGTGGAAATTGATAGTGACAGAAAGAATCAGACCAAACACTTGTAATGTCATGAGTCTGGCAACAACAGGAACAGCAACAAAATCTCCCCCCAACTTAATCTGTTATTGTGATACTGTTAACCCTCCTGTTTAATTCAAGCCAGCATTTAAAATTATGCTCTGCAAGGGAGCAAATATCTGCTTCCTGTCTGCATTGCTTAGGATATAC
The DNA here is from genome assembly GCF_964273705.1 of Natrix helvetica. Lineage (NCBI taxonomy): Eukaryota > Metazoa > Chordata > Lepidosauria > Squamata > Natricidae > Natrix > Natrix helvetica. The sequence continues at coordinate 77,216,936 of NC_138552.1, forward strand.
CAAACTCAATCTCTGCCACTGTGTAGGAGAGATAGGAGGAGGAGGAAGAGAAGGAGGAGGAGGAAACAGAGAAAGAGAAGGAGACACATGAAGCTAGAATGCAGATACAGTTAATTAGATGTTTTCTTCTTCCTTCATGGTGTGAACCAGACTCTGGTAGATTTGGGGCCTTATCCAACTTGTTTGTTTTTCTTTCCTTTCCTCTTTTATTACAAAGCAGGAATTCATTTTGCCTCCTAGGCTTCGACAAAGCAGTATTTAAAAGAAGTGGTCAAGTGGTGCAAATGACCATATTGGTTTACAACAGGCTATAACTGGCACTGAGAGAATCATTATGGTGCAAGAAGAGATAAAAGGGCACCCCTCATGGACTCAGTTCTGGGCACATGAGATGCTGATGCAGAAGTATTTGCCAGGCTCTTGTGGCTATGGAAATTTTGGTACCCAAGTTTAATTTGCTACCCCAGCTGTAACCACGGATGTTTGACTAATGTGCTCCTCTAATTGGGAATGGTTTTCTTGCTTAAGAACAGCTTGAATCTCTTTTTCTCTTTCACTGACCTCTTTCTTTGACCCTTAATCTTCTCCATTCAGTAGACGGGCTTCCAATTGGATGTATCTACCTATAGATCCAACTTCTGGGGTATTTCATTTCTCAACTAATAAGGGAAGAGCTGCAGCTAGGAAAAGTCAGAATGGCAGGAAGAGGAGCTTGGAACAGATCTGGAGAGCTAAAAGACCAGAATTTCTCCCTTCCTCTCTCTGTTTTCCACAAGAAAAAGAGACAGAAGTAATAAAAAAATATCAGGATCTTCTTTCTGTCATGGGAATTGTATTCTGCTGCAGAATGTTTCCAAAGAAGGGCCAGCTTTCTACAGAGTATTTTTGTAGGAAGTTAGCACCTGCCCCTCTCCTAGAAAAATGAAATGTTCTAGGAAATATTAAAAAGGCAGAATATTATATTTCCCTGGACGAGAAAAGGAGAAATATTTTTTAAAGACAAAGCAGCTCCCTGTACCCCCCTTTCAGCTCCAGGCTGATGGGATTAAGACGTGGCCTCTGGACATGGTAGGATTAGCCCTCTACCCATCTCACCACATGGCACCTGGGAAGATTACATCATCCAGCAAGGCTCAGCCAAGCCTGGGACTCATTACAGCCTACAGAGTTGCTCCTGCATGGCCCCATGGGAGTCTGACAACCAATCAGAATACAAGCTCAAATTCAAAAGTCCGGAGAAGATATGAAATTCAGGTACTCTCAGCATCTCTTCCCTATTTTTTCTTCTTCACCCAACATCTTCAAGGCATGTGATCCTGTCCACCATTAAAACCTTTCCAAGCAACTTCCATGAATCCAGTGTCTTTTTCCCAACTTGGAACTGAACCCAGATGGACATTTCTTCCAACATTTATAACATCCTGGTTCCTTAACACTGCAACGATCTGGATAATGTCCATTTTAATTTGGTCTGATTTTGGATACATCCAAAACTTTGTTTCATTAAATATCACTGGCTATCAACACCAGATGCCAGCACAGAAATTTGGAGACAAACCTTCTGGACTGTTTTAACCCAGATCTGGGTGCCTTAATATTAACAACAGTAACTGTGAGAATCTTTGGACTGTCTTGTATTGGCTATTTCTTTGTAGGTTTTATTATCTTTCTTACTTTTTTGGACCACTTCAGCTTAGGTGAAGTTTATTTATGTATCATGATCGGAAGACACATTTTCCTCTCAAACAATGTCTTGTGAATTCCAGGAAAAGTGCTATGTTTATCAATAATAATAGAAATAAAATAAAAATAAAGGCAAGGGCAGGAGATGCAAAGTATTGTAAAAATTGCTGTTAAAATGTGTGGATGTCTGAAGGTTAGTCTGAAGAGTACTTGTTCTTCGGAAATGGCTGGTGCTTTAGTGAATTTAAACTCATGATGGGTAACACAAAAACACTGTCTTTGTTTTCTTGTTCAGTTACTTTTTTCCTTTGCCAACTTTCATCCAATTCTGTCCCTTTCCTTTTCTGATCAGCTATACCCCTTTCATTCCACTTCTCCATCCTTGTTTTCCTTCTTCTCTTTTGCTGTTTCTGCTAGAAGATGAGAGGAAGATGTGTGTGTCCTTATATTTTTTTGGATATGACAGAACGTTTGATATCTGAAGTGGCATATGAATTAATTTTGCAAATAGGCTATTTTGCTTCCCCCCCCCAGGCTATTTATTTTATTGTTCTGACCTTATTTTAAAACAGACGTTTGCTTCTGCGTATGTGTGCATGTGTGTTCTCTTACTCATTCTTACCACACACCTGATCACAAAAGCAATAGGGGCACATGGAAGATATGCAGAAGTGTTTTCTGCTGGAGAGGAACAAGAATATGGACATTGTACACAGTTGTACTTATTTTTCCCCTTGAAGGACTCTATTACATTCATGGGGATCCGCCTTCTAAAGAAATTGTTATATGCTGTTTGACAGTCTCTGGTGCACAATTTCAATTAGTTTAAGGTTTAAACCTTTGTGGTACATCTCTCTCTCTCTCTCTCTCTCTCTCTCTCTCTCTCTCTCTCTCTCTCTCTCTCTCTCTCTCTCTCTCTCTCTCTCTCTCTCTCTCTCTCTCTCTCTCTCTCTCTCTCTGTGTGTGTGTGTGTGTATTCATGTACATATAGAAAAACAAAGGGATGTTTTTCCCTTTCCAAGAAAAGGAAAGATATATTTTTCTTCCCTGATATTACTAGCTTTGAATCCCATTACTTATTGCAGAATAATCAAATCACCGCTGCAGTCATTTGGGCACAGTAATTAGATGCGCAACTATCTTAGCCCTTCCCCCTTTCCTTGAAAGCTTTCCTCTCTAGTATACATTTATTGCGTAGTTACTACAATTGTTGCATGTTTGTTTCTCAAGCACAAAGGCTATTAAGCACTCTTAAGCACAAACAGAGAAAGAAGGGAGAGAGCCAAAGATTTGAAAAAGAGAATTCTAGAATTTGTTTCATGCAGATGTGTTGCAGCTCCATTAAAATGTCTTTCTAGATTGTGTGGCATCTTTTTGCAGACCACTTAAATATAATCCAGATATTTGCTAGTTCTAGACTGGGACAAGGGTAAAAATAAGTCATAGGAGTAAAAATGAAAGAAAGAAAATTAATGAGCGAATAGAAAGCAATAGAAAGATGGGACAGTTCGTGGGTGAGAGAGGTGCAGAGGAATGAATGTGAGACTTCTCTTTTCTAATTATTAGTGATTAAAGCACAGGGCTAAAAATCAGAGACTTTGAGTTCTAGTCCCACCATAGGCAGGTGACTTTGGATCAGTGACTTTGGATATAATTTAAAAATAATAAAGGAGAGAAAATAAATGCATTTCTATACACTTCACAAAATGACTGTTTGTGTAGTACATGTTTTTAGTAAGCTGTAGACCCTGACCAGAATTCAGCCTATGAAATAGCAATAGTACTTAGACTTATTCTTATTCTTAGACTTATTCTTAGACTTAGACTTATTCTTAGACTAATACTTAGATGCTTCACAGTGCTTTACAGCCCTCTCTAAGCAGTTTACAGAGTCAGCATATTGCCCCCAACAATCTGGGTCCTCATTTTACCCACCTCAAAAGGATGGAAGGCTGAGTCAACCTTGAGCCAGCGAAATTTGAATTGCTGAACTGAAACTAGCAGTCAGCTGAAGCAGCCTGCAGTACTGCACTCTAAACATTGTGCCACCTTGGTTCTAGAAATAGTAGATGTTCCATGTTCAATGTTCATGTTGGTCAATAAATGAATAAAAAGTATAATTTCCTTGTTTTAACAAAAAATATGCGCATTTCAAATATTTTTTTTTTGCTGTTTTGAATGAAAAAAAAACCCTACATGTCTTACCTAAGTAAAATACAATGAGGAAATGCATCATCAATATTTTTAATAACCAAACCATGTTTGTTTGTTTGTTTTTCTGACAGGAGAAAACTAAACCAAACTACTTTTTGGTTTGGTTTTCTCCTGTCAGAAAAACAAAATTGTCCTTGCTATGTTCCTGCCCAAAGTCAAGAAATGAACTCACCCGTAATCTCTCTGCCTATTTTTTTTTAATCCTGAGAATCATATGAAGTGACTCCAAAGAAACAGTGAACTGTCTCTGCCCCCAAAAACCCTTTAATTAATCTATTGGGTAGCCAAGATGATGAAGGATGGAATCTCTCTTTGAGGGATAGATCAAGAAAGAAAACCACGAAGATTCAATGGCCCAATTTGTTTTTGTTGCTTGAAACAAATGCAGTTTGAATTGCAGGGCTGCCTCTTCCTGGGAGCGTGACCTTTTGAGAAAGAAAATTCTCTCTTGCCAAACCAAAATCTTTTGACGTCCGCTTCAATTCTATTTGTTTAGCCACTTGAAGGTTTTCTAACAGAGGCGGCTCTTTGGTGCATTTGTCTAACTTTTTCTACGACTGGAGTTTCACTGCAGAATTATTAATAGTGTTAATGGATACAGTAGGTGGCACTCTTACCCCTAAACATGACTTAAAGTGACAAAAATCCCCTCTTGCTTTATTGTAGCTCAGGCAAGAGAGAGAGGGAGACAGAAAGCGAGAGAAAACAAGCAGAATGCATCCTATTATGCTAAAACAAGAGCAATTGCTGCAGAATGCTCCTGATCAGATCCTTGAATTAGCTGTTGTTATCTTCCTTCCTTCCAAACATCTCTTTATTTCATTCCCTCACAACAAGGTTTTCAAGGGAGAAGCTTGTATAAAGATGTATTATGATTCTGTGCTTGAAAGCGACTATTAAAACCTCGGGTTTTGTGGTGATGCGACATTAATGTGCCTTTCTTGGTGCCACTGTCCTGCCTTCAAAACAATTGTACATTGTATGGTTTTGTGGCATGGAAAATTGCTGTTATTTGGGGTACTCAGTACCAACCTCTGCACAGTCATATTTGTAGTACTATGTATCCTTTGTACATTGCTACTAAGAATCCCATTTGTTGTGTCTCAGCTGGTTTAACCAAAATATACTGTATATTTTTAGCAACAACGTGCTAAAAGCATGGACTTGATGTTCTCTTGCATAGTTCAACCTCCAATAAAACCATTGCAGGCTTCATATATGCACGTTTAAGAGTACGATATCAAATAGTTTCAAATTACAACATTGAACAGTAATCTGGACCTCCATATGAGACATTGGATTAATATGATGCAGTTGGAACCAATCTTGAAGCTCCAGTTCATCCAGAATGTGGCAATGACACCACTGGTGAATTCCTCTATTGTAGAGTAACACATCCTAACGTCACTGCACCTGCATTGGAGAGCAACAAAGCACTATGTAGAGTACTACTATATCAGATGAGGCACTGCCTTGCCAGAAACTAATCTGCTCCTCTAGTGAGACCATCTCAAGAAGGCCTGCTTAGTCGCTCCCTCTTGTAAGGTCCTAATCCAAGAGAACACAGCAAAAGCCAATTGATTCCAATCCTTTATTTATTCTGCCTAAATGACAGAATCTTGCCAAACTAGAGCTATAACCTTCTAACCTAGTAAAGATATCGTGAAAGATTCTAGGGTGTGGTTACCTTGAACCTCTTCCTTCCTTTCCCATCCAGCTGTGGACTGTGCAGTTTCTTAATCCAGGCCTCTCTATGGGAAAGGTCTGTGTTGCCAAAATTCCCTCCACTCCTCACTGCTTCTCCAGATGCATACATAATCACATCTCTATCAGAAGTGACAGTGACGTATCAGGTCTTTTCTATGGCAGTTGCCATATTTTGGAGCTCTCTACCCCAGATGTTCATAAAACTCTTTTCATCATGGCATTGAGAAGATTTTTGAAGATGGTTTGTTTCACTGAACTTTCAAACTTACCAAAATGTCTCTGACACCCATCTAGGGGAAGGGGAAGGAATATATTTATTACAGTCTCTATTGTTTGCTCATTTTTAAAAAAAATGTTAATGTTATACACTCACCCTTTTTGACTTGGTTGGGCTGGAAAAAGAAACAAATCCTATTCCACTAATCTCTTTTCACTCCATTTCAACTCTGAGATTTTCAATTAGTTTAGAAACATAGCAACATTACAACTTTGTAATATGATCATGGCATGTGTGCATATATGTAAAGAAGAGGAATCAAGTCACGGAATCAAGTCAAGCTGCATGAGACAGCTTCACCTCAAAAAAGGACCCAGTTTCTGAGGTCTAAATCTGAGTATTAGTATAATTTATAGAACAGGCAAATAAATAAGGATACTGTATATAGAATAAGCAAATCTAAAATAACACAGGAAACAATAAATCTCCAAGTATCCAGGGTGTAATTGACAAAATCTACTAACCAATGCCCTTATCAGCCCAGATTTAGTAGTGCATACATAGCTGACTAACCCCTAATTAATAAATTAATAATCTCCTGAATCTATGTATTTAACTCAGAAATGCTGGAGGCTGAAGCACCCAAATGAGGAATAAGATCAGAGCTTTAGATTAAACAAGCGTGCAAAACTTATTATCAAAGGAATAATAAAAAGCAACATACACATGAGCTTATTGAAATGGAATTTATATGTTACTATCTTATATCAATTTCACAGCCATTGCACTGCCTGCTAGTATAGTTCTGGAGTGAATTAGAAATGCTAATTTTAAATTCTAAAGCCTTTATTTGGGCCAGGTTATATGAATGCAGGAAAGGATGAGAAATTCAGTCCACTTTTTTTTTATTAAGGAGGATCAAAACTCAAGAGATCTTTTCACAAAAAGAGATAAAACCTTTCAGATTATATATATATATATATATATATATATATATATATATATATATGTGTGTGTGTGTGTGTGTGTGTGTGTGTGTGTGTGTGTGTGTGTGTGTTATATTTGTACTGATAAATAAATAAAGGGAGACTAGTATAGATCTATTTCGAGCTAATTAGCTCTCATCAGCTAGCCATACCCTTACTGGGATTTGAACCCGGGCTGTATATATCTTAGGAAGGAGTTTTAGCCACTAAGCCACGGGCTCTCTTCCTTATCAGTTGAGCCAGGGAAATAGGTATGTATTTGTGTTACAACCCCTGGTATGACTATCAGTACAAATATAACACAAATATAAAAAGGCAACATTAAAAATAAAAATATGGTTTTCTGCCTGCATGGTCTTCTGTGATAAGCCGAAGGACAGAAAGAGGGAGTAGTGACCTTCCTCCCATATTTAGTCATACCAGGGGTTGTAACACAAATACATATATACATATACATATACATATACATCATATACATCATATACATACATACATACATACATACATACATACATACATACATACATACATACATACATACATACATACATACATACATATATATATATATATATATATATATATATATATATATAATACAAATCTGCAAGAAGAGAGAACAGGGAGAGGTTCCTCTTCACCATATCCAGTAGCAAAAATGAATAAATATTCATAAACCACATCCTGAAGTCTGTTTGTTGCTCATTTTGCAGCGACACTACTCCCTGCCTATTATCTTTCCCTATGCCAGTACTAAGATAGAAGAGTAAGGTTGAAGACGACTAATATCTAAGACTATCTTAGATGGCTAAAGTAGAAGAACTATAATACCATCAAAAGCACCCTAAACTATCCTTAATCTGACAATGCAGGTTCTGCTCTGTATCATATCTAGCCATTTCCTCTTTAGAATTTTTCCAGCAAAATATTTTATTGCGCTATTGCCCTACCCATTTTAGAATTCCACAGAGAGATTAAAAGGTAAAGGTAAAGGTTCCCCTTGCACATATGTGCTAGTTGTTCCCGACTGTAGGGGGTGGTGCTCATCTCTGTTTCAAAGCCAAAGAGTCAGCACTATCCAATGATGTCTCTGTGGTCATGAGTCTTGCATGACTAAATGCCGAAGGCGGATGGAACGCTGCAACCCTTCCACCAAAAGTGGTTCCTATTTTTCTACTTGCATTTTTACATGCTTTCCTACTGCTAGTTGGCAGAAGCTGGGACAAGTAATGGGAGCTCACTCCATTATGCAGCACTAGGGATTCGAACTGCTGAACTGCCGACCTTTCTGATTGACAAACTCAGTGTCTTAGCCACTGAGCCACAACATCCCTCTCTAAACAGAGAGTTTAGACATCTTTAGCTCCCATTTGTATCCTGTATAGTTTTTCCCATAAGTTTTTTCCCCTTACCAAGAAAAAAAGGAAATTATTTTAGAAAATAATATATAACAATTTCTCCAAGCTTTTGGTTAATAAGACTGGGAGCTTTCAGATGGAAGTAGTTTACTTCTCTCTCTTTTTTTAATCTTAAGATTGATTCACCTTCATTTTCTGAAAATTATTTATTTTAAAAGCTAGTATCAAAACTTGTGTGCTACTGTATGAAATTTTCTCTATATTGATCCCTAGGCATATATCTATATTGAGATGCATTTGTCTAAAATACACATATTTTGTAAGCAATTTTCAGAAATGCATTTTTTACATTATCTTCACTAATGCATGAATTTTCATGAGCATTGTGTCCTAATCTGTTTTTATAAACATATTTTGACTAGAGGACTGCATTATAGAAGTAACTGAAGAATGGCTTTTGAATGATAATTGAGTCTCAGTACTGAAAAAAATGAAGTGAATTCACCAAGAAAACATATTTCCTTATTTCCTAATAATATCTAGAATTACCCCAAATCAACATACTCTCATTAATGCATTATTTCAATGTGTAACACAAATATGCTAACTGCATACTCTTGAACAAACTCATAAGACCCCCAATATTCCAGCAGATAAAAGTGCAGTTTTCCCCTGGTTCTAATTTCATCACAAACAAATGATCTCCTCCAGACCATTTGGGGTTTAAGAAGAAAAATGGTAAAAAAAACACCAATAATTTTAAATGGAACTTGTCCTGGATCAAAAACTCAATTAAGAAGTATGAATTGAAAGCCTGTTGGTTTCTAAGGGACTTTAGACACAAATAATTAACTGAGCTAGGCAGATTGTCTAATCTGCAAATATCACTGAGACCCAAAATTGGTTTACCATCACCTTAGCTGTCTAACCAAACCAATTGAGAGGTAATAATAAGCATGACATGGAACTGCTACAGGTTAAGATTTTGATTTTATTTAATTAGATTTTCTGGGAGCCTCGAATTGAGTAGTAAATGATCATTAGGTCCAGAGGTGGGTTTCGCATAATTTAACCACTGGTTCGGGGCACACCAAAATTGTGAGCACGCGTGTGCCTTCAGCGCATGCACTTTGCTTGCACACACGGCCTTCCATTCATGAGCTTTGCTCACACGCATGGCTTGCACGCATGCGTGCAGCTTAGAAAATGTGGCTAAATAGGATGGCATAGTGCCAGAGGGGATGAGGTCACCGCCACCAGTTGGCCTGAACTGGTCTGAACTAGCTGAATACCACCACTGATTAGGCCCTTTGTGAGCATAACTCAGAAACCAGGTGAAGTGAAGATATTCTTCTGTGTCATTGTAATATTGCCATCTTTATTGGGGATAGGGATTGTTTCCATTAGATTTTCCAGTATATTTGCCACCATATGGAAAATTTCAAATCCTTTTCTATGACATACAGTATCCATGACATAGCTGATTAGGAAACAATCAACCGTTTGTGATTTGGGTTGTCCTTTCGATTATCCAAGAAATTTAATAAAGCCAATTTAAGATTTCATAGAATGGCAGTTCTGATTTGTCGTATTTTAAAGAAAAATTCAGTTCCCCAAACCCCTGAACAACTTTACAAGAGAACCCACACCTAATATGAGCCTATTTCTTTGGATTCTTTTCTCCAACAGATGGGGTTTATTTGGAGTTTATCAGGTTGAATTTCCTTGGGGTTACTTACCATCTGTACCGTTTCGCTGAGCTTTCCCTACTTCAGGCTGAAATCAATTTCAATGGTCTCTTATGCCAGACAAATAACATGAAGTTAAAGGTAAAGGAGTAAAAGTAAAAGGTAAGAGTAAAAGAGAGCCATAGTGACACAGTGATTAGAATGCAGTATTGCAGGCTAATTCTGGTGACTGCTAGGAGTTTGATCTTCACTGCCTCAAGGTTGACTCAGGCTTCCAGTCGGTAAAATAAGGACGCAGATTGCTGCGGCAATATGCTGACTATTTGGTGAGGGTTGTATGACCGCACTATGAAGCGGTATATACGTATAAGTGCTATTGCTTTTTTATAACTGATTTCCAAATCGCTTTTAACCTATTCAAACAGTTTGCCTTCTCTGGTAATGCAAGGTTGTAAAATCTCCCATTTTCTTTATTTGTAGGTGAATTTAGAATAAGCTCAAACGTAGTCATCCTCTGCTTCTAGCTGCTTGTGGCCTAAATGGTGCAACTGTGGTCAAATGCAGAATTTGGTTATTTGAAACCATGAATGAACAGAATTTCCTAAAATTGTTTGTAGTTGTTTTTCTATTTTAGGGAGGTCCATTTCCCACATTTTAAAAATAATAAAGTCTTCGCTCAAACCTATAATATTTAATTTAAATTTTATCTTATCTAAAGAACATATAAAAGGATGAAAAATAATATTTAACTGATAATTTGTTAAAACTTGTGAGAATGTGTACAATTCTACAAAACACTTTAAGGAAATTAATACAATCAGCACAATATCAGCCAAAATATTTTATAGTGTGCTTCACCAATTTCTAATCTTTGCACATCTAAATGTTCTATTATTCCTTTCACACAGTTTATGACTAAAGATTCATTCTGATTTGAGTATGAGATAGCAATGGTCCCATTGTGCGTTTGTTCATGAGAGACCATGAGTTCAAGTCCTGCCATGAGGTCAAGTTAGCCATGAAAGCCAGCTGGTAACTCTGAGCCAGTCACTTTCTTTCAGCCCAATCCACCTCACAGGGCTGTTGTGAAGAAAATAGGAAGAGGAAAGTGTGTTGGCTAAGTTTGCTTCCTTGAATTATTTATAAAAATAATAAAGGCAGGATACCTATTTTAAAAAAATAACATGAGATCACCTGGCTGAGGGGAGGGTGCCTGGCAGAAACTGGCTCTTATGAAGTAACTTTGAATGGTTGCTAAGAGACCAGTGGCAAGTCCATGGCTATCTATATCAGGGGTGGGTTCCTGCCAGTTCTAACCTCTTCTATAGAAGAGGTTCCACAAATCTACTGTGCTGTTTAGAACCGGTTCCAGCTCCCTCGCCCCGCCCGTCCGCACCACGCTTGCCTTGCCCGCTGCTCACTGATTGGCTCACCAATTGCCCCGCCTGCCTCTAAGAGTCCTATCTAAACCTTAAAGTCTTAAAGCTGTCAAGTTTGAACATCCCTGGGTTTTTTTTCTAAAGGGCTAGGGGTGCAAGGGTCTTGTAACTTGACAGCTTTAAGACTTGCGTGCTTCAAATGCCAGAGTTTCTGAGCCAACATTTTGGTTGCTGAGCAAGAGCGTTGTTAAGTGAGTTCCACCACATTTTACAAGTTGGCCACACCTACCCAGTCACATGACTGCCAAGCTGCTCCCACTTGGTCACATGGCCGGCAAGCCACTCCCACAAAGCAAGCCACACCTACAGAACCTACACACCACTGATCTGTATGCCCTGTGCATTTTCTTCCATGAAATATCCCAAATTGAGGAAAGATATTACTCATTCTCTCTTGCAACTGCCATATGAATCAGCTCTGGAACCCATTGTGCGCTGAATAATTCTTTCCATTACAATGTTTTTATGTAGGGAGCATCGAAGTTGAGCTGTTAACTATGTCTAAAAGTTGTTTTTCATGGGACAATTCTTATAAGTCCGGTCATTATCTTATTTGCTTGGCATCATAACAGCATATTCGTAGTTTCAGTAGGTAGTGAGATTATTTGGGATGTACAGGACAATCTCAATTATTTTCCAATGGTTCAGGGACAAGAGAAATTCCTTAATGAGGCACCTGACTTTTGTTCTAACCACAATTCATGCTTTACTCAGACGAAGAAGTACTTTTCAGTTTGTCTGTAAAAACAATTATGAGAGCAGTTATCTGGAGATCAAAATGATTAGAACGGGCATTGACTGGAGAGGAAAGATTTCAACAGACCTTTTGATTAATTACCAATTTGCCTTCTCCAAAAGTTCTGTAGAAAATTTTTTGTTTGTTCCCAGAAATGAGATGCAAAATCTATAATGATAAAAATCAGCAGCGACGCCATTGTAACTCTTGGCTAGATTTATTTATTACTAGCTAGCCTTGGTTACGGTTTACCCAAATAGGATAATATGGTACAGCAGTTAAGGTATCGGAGAAAGATTTGGAAGACCCAGATTTAAGTCTTCAATTGGCCATGAAAAAATCCCTGAGTAATTCAGAGCAATCATTATCATGCTGTCTTTATTATTTTATTTCATCTTATTGTAAGTAGTCCTCGACTTACAATTGGGCCCAAAAAATTTCTATTAAGTGAAACATTTGTTAAGTGAGTTTATCCCCATTTTATGATCTTTCTTGCCACCGTTTTTAAGTGAATCACTGCAGGTAAGTTAGTAACATGGCTGTTGAGTGAATCTGGCTTCCCCATTGACTTTGCTTGTCAGAAGGTTGCAAAAGGTGATCACATGACCCCAGGATTCTGCAAACGTCATAAATATGAGTCAGTTGCCGAGCATTAAGAATGACCATGGGGATGCCGCAACAGTCATAAATATGAAAAATGGTTATTAGTCACTTTTTTCAGGACTACTAGTTACTGTTGTAACTTCAAACTGTCACTAAATGAATGGTTGTAAGTCAAAGACTACCTGTATTTCTTAACATACACCCCCAATCTTATTGGAAGCTAGAAGAAAAGATTGCCAGTCCTTCTTTGTAGGTCTTATATATTAAAATACGTACCTACTCATGTATTTTGTTAAAGCATATATTATATCAAAATGCTTCTTCCAGTACATATTTTCTCCCTCTACAGGTTTATGTCTTGTTTCCAGTAGTTCATATTCCACCACGAAAATATTCTGGTCTCCACTTTATCAGAGTTTGACTGATTTCCCTGTTATCAGTATTACAGCAAAGACTTAGAGCCTTGTGGAACCTCTCATCTTATTGAATAAGTCCCCTGTTCTATTTTCATGGCATTACAAAGGATTGATTTATTTCATTGTACCCACTCTTCAAACAGAAAGAGGTTTTTCTGGGTTAATAAAAATAAAATAGCGCTCAGATTTATAATCCAGTAAGGCACAAAGATAGTAAGACAGCTGGAAATTTAATAAACAAAATAAACAAATATTTTTTTAAAAAAATGGAAATCAACAGTTCTTGATCATGCTTCAAGGAGCCTCCCAAAAATAGCTTGGCTTCCTTCCTCAAAATGGCTGTGATGCACCTTCCAGGAAAAGGTCTTGAACTTCTGAACCTCGTGGACCAATTGCAAGACAATAACTATACATGAAATGTTCTTCATATATTGCAGATCATCCATATTGGTTATATAATGACTGTTGCGGCCTGCCAGCAGCCAGCAGAGCTGGTGGCAGGCTCAGACAGTGAGGAGGTTGGGGAGGAACATGGGCCAGTACTGGAGTCTGGGGAAGGCTCTGATGAGTACTCTGCATCGGAGGCAGAGATGGGGCCAAGGCAATCTGACAGTTATCAGCTGTCTTTGGAGTCGGACATCAGTGGGGCAGAAGAACAGCTGGAGTCTGTTCCCAGTGTGCGTATGCACAGAGCTGCCAGGATAAGGGAACAGCTAAGGAACAAAGGTCAACTCAGGAGTAAAGCCAAAGAAGGATGGTGAATGACCCCGCCCATAGGGAATAAAGGGGAGTGGAGTTTGCAAGAGACAATTAGGTCAATTCATTAGGGTGAAGATCTGTTCCTGACTTCTTGCCAAGTATTTTCTTGTACAACATTGCATTTGGAAGATATCAGCCTGGCAGCTCTCCAAGCCTGATAAAGGTCTATAGTTGTGAACTATCTTGAAAGACTGTTGGCCAGGACTTTGCTAGAGAGTAGTTCACTTTAAACTAAATAAAAGGGGTTTTATGAGGACGAGTAGTCGGCTTCATGCTTTTGGGAAGCCTAAGTCAGAACAATGACTGTGTCATAAGCATTGACCACAAATGGATATACATAGCTCAGCTCTAAGAGTCCTTGAAGTAATGTTTTACCATTCTGTTATTCTTCCCTGAGCCATATGGGAAAACTGAAAATAAAACAAAATCGCCATTCATTTGAGATATCCAACCCAATACAGTATATGTTTTGCATTTTCTAAATTTTGTCCTGAGAAAGATTTTTTTTGGGTTGAAATATATCTATTTCATATTGAAAAGATGCTTGGATTCTCCCCCTCCCCCCTTCTGTTCATTTATGTCTGATTTTTGGAGACGGTCTGGATTAGTCCCTGAAGTTGTCTGGGCAAGGTTTTTCAGAAGAAGTTTGCCATTGCTTCCTGTCTAGGGATGAGAGAAGGTGACTAACCCATCATCATCCGCTGGCTTCATCCCCAAATTGGGACTGGAACTTACAATCTCCAAGTTTCTAGCTTGATAGTTTAACTAGATTACAAATACCTTGCATCTTTTATTATTTTTGAAAGTTTAGGGTCAACTGTTTACAGCAAAGATTAGTAATCTGGTGCTACCCATCCCATAAAGTTCAATCAAATAGCCAATATATCAGGGATTAAGAGAATTATATTGTTGAGCGGTGTGGTGGGCTAGAGGTGAAGATGCTTGCCTCCCACGTGGAAGTTTGAGAGTTCAATCCTAGCTAGCAGTAGATGTTTCTCTATCAGGGCACAAAGGGAAAATATCTGCTGCAAACTCTGCATAGGCATTGGGAAGGAAGAGCATCTGACCAGTAAATGCTCAGTCCCTGAGTCCACCTCAATAAAAACGATTATAGGGTCGTAAAAAGAAAAAAAAAGAGAATTATATTGCAAGCAAGCAGTGAGCTATTGACTGTGAGTCTAACTCAATCAAGGATTTAGTTGAGATATTCTAATGGGTAGACAAGTCCATGCTACTACATGAAGGTATTTATTGCATAGCTGTTCTGCCCAATCAATAAAAATTGAGTGGGAATTTCATGCTCACACTTGGGTTTCCAGTTACACTTTACTCTCAGATATTTAGGCCCTTTGTACTATCTCCCCAATGGATTACGTTCTTTTTCAAACACTATTCCTTTAGTGAAACATGAAACATAAAGGTAATAATGCACCACACACGCACTTTTACTATTTTTCTACAATAGATTTTTCTTTCCAGTCTTTGAACTGCGCTTTGATTCTAACAACAAGGGAAATAGCCTACTTAATCAATAAGACATGGCAGGATAGGAGCTGTTTGCCCAAAACGGCTATCTTCTACTTAATAGTCTAATGTAATTTACACATTGAGCATGACTGGAATAAAGTTATTTTATTTTTAAATGCTACTTTTTGACAAAAAAATTAACAGGATGGTGAAGATGCTCAGATGATCCTTTGTGTTCTCCTACAGCATTTCTTAGGCTGCTTTAGCCAATCAGTTTATCATGCTTATTTTATCGTAGAGATTAAATGAATGTGTTACTACTATAAAAGCCGATTTCCTCTTAATAACATCCACTTAATTCCTTAGGAGTGACAATCATATCATTGCTAAAACCTCTAATGGGGTAACATTTAGCTTAATTAACATAGCAAGTGTCAAAACTTGGATGAAATAAAATGTATGTCGAAAATAATATTAAGAAGAGATAACTGAACTATTGCCATAACTGCAATTTAAGTAATTTACAGTTATTTGCAGAAATTGTCCACTGACAGTTATTTTCATGGCTTTTTCGTGCATCAGACACAAGAAAGCTTAGACCTACTGTCAACATTAGCCATGTGACGTTGGTGAAAGATTCAAAACATGTGAGAAGACATTAAGAGGTAGAGAGAGGTAGAGGCAGCTAGATAGCTCGGCTACTCTAACACCACTCAAGTCCTGCTCATTTTGTGTCTGGACTACTTCAACATGCTCTATATGGGGCTACCTTTGAAGAGTATTTAGAAGCTGCAGCTGGCACAGAATGCAGCTATGCGGACAGTTCTCAGGGCCTCTACAGTGGCTGATGTAACACCTGTGTAGCCTAAGATGCACTCGTTGCCAGTTTCTGGGTCCAATTCAAGGTGTTGGTTATTACCCTTAAAACCCTTACGGCACAGGTCCAGGATACCTGAAGAACTGTCTCACCCCAATTTCATTGTCCCACCCCACCCACACCAGTGGAAGGGGAATGCTGCAGACTCCTATCAGTCAAGGAATTTTGGCTGGTGGGATGCAGGAAAAGAGCCTTTTCTGCCATAGCTCCCACACTCTGGAACATTGTGTCACTCAAGGTGAGATCTGCACCCACTCTCCTGGCCTTTCAGAAGGATGTTAAAACCTGGATCTACCAATTGGCTTGGGGCCCTGATAGGGGCATTCCATATTGGAGGTGGTCAGTATGGATTATGA
Organism: Natrix helvetica; assembly: GCF_964273705.1. NCBI lineage: Eukaryota > Metazoa > Chordata > Lepidosauria > Squamata > Natricidae > Natrix > Natrix helvetica. The sequence goes on from NC_138552.1 coordinate 77,233,442, forward strand.
GAAAATGCTATCTCCACTCACTGTATATTGTTTCCTTTCTTAGATATCTTTATTCATTTTAATGTTAATATTTAATATTTTAATGTTTTACATTTATATTGCTGTCTTTATCTTGTTGTAAGCCCCCCAGAGTCGCTTGATGGCAAGACAGATGGCATATAAATTTAATAAAGAAATAAAACAACACTGCAGGAAGATGCTTATTGACCCCACACAAGGTATCCACACATCTTTGAATGTCTCTGTATATGTAAGTTGTAGTAATTAAAGTGTAGGATTATTATTGGGGGAGCCCATCAAAGTTCTTTTGGACTTTCTCCGACCAATGTATCTCAGAGGATTGTTGTGATTTGAGAAAAAAAGTGAAGGAGTGTTGTATATCCAATTTTGAATTCCTGGAGGAAGAGCATGATGTAAATCTTGTCTGTCTGTGTGTGTGTGTGTATGTATGCATATGTATATATATGTGTGTGTGTGTGTGTGTATGTATGTGTGTATATATATATATATATATATATATATATATATATATATGTATGTATGTATGTATGTATGTATGTATGTATGTATGTATGTATGTATGTATGTATGTATGTATGTATTTGTGTTACAACCCCTGGTATGCCCAAATATGAGCCGAAGGACAGAAAGGGGAAGTAGTGAGCTCCCTCCCATATTTGGGCATACCAGGGGTTGTAACACAAATACATACCTATTTCCCTGGCCTAGCTGATAAGAAAGAGAGCCTGTGGCTTAGTGGCAATTACATCGGCCTAATATGCAATGCAGCCCTGGTTCGATTCCCAGTAAGGGTATGGCTAGCTGATGAGACCTAAATAGGTTGAAATAGATCTATACTAGTCTCCCTTTATTTATTTATCAGCACAAATACAACATACATACATACATACATGCATACATACATACATACATACACACACACACACACATATATGTGTGTGTGTATGTATCTATATCTATATCTATATCTCCATCTCTATATCTATATCTATCATCTATGTATCATCTATGTATCATATCTCTCTCTCTCTCTCTCTCTCTCTCTCTCTCTCTCTCTCTCTCTCTCTCTCTCTCTCTCTCTCTCTATCTATCTATCTATCTATCTATCTATCTATATATATATATATATATATATATATATGTGGCTAATACATCTGCCTAATATGTAATACAGCCCAGGTTCAAATCCCAGTAAGGGTATGGCTAGCTGATGAGAGCTAAATAGCTTGAAATAGATCTATACTAGTCTCCCTTTATTTATTTATCAGCACAAATACAGCACACACACACACACACACACACACACACACATAGTGGTCTTGTTGTATTTGGGTCTTTTCCCGTGTACAACAAGATCAGCCTACCTACACCCATGAAAATCTACAAATACACACACACACGACAATGTGCCTCAAGCAATTTCAACCAAACTTGCTCTCTGGGAAAAAATACTCTGGGGTAAGACATCCCTAACACCCCTCGGGGTATGTGTTCTTTTAACACAGCCTGTTGTGCCTTAAAATGACTTATTCTGTACAGCTGTAAAATGGCTTCTACTGTACAGCGCAGTGGAGTTGCCATGGTAACAGCTTCACAGTACTCCGTAGGGGGGCTCCCTCTGGTAAGGGGGAAAATCCAACATTAGAAATTATGTTTGGTCTGGACATTTTCAACAAGGCTTTGATTATCGTTGAGAACAAATGTATGGCCATAATCAACAAAACATTACTGGGGCATGGGGAAAACATTTGTAACTAATTTAATTGTTGCCGAAATGAGGGCTTTTCCTGTCTAATACAGGATTAGGATAAATAAATACCACCGTGTTATCAGCTAGTTTCAAATAAATATGATGGAGAATCCTATATGATCAGGATTGTAATTGTGTGGCAACTTTTTTAGAGCATAGTATACTTTCCTGATGTATATATTTGCTTTCTCATGCATGAAGGGTAGCGTGGCTGCCAATGAAAATGCAGTAGAGGGAGAAAAATAATACAGCCATGCTCTTCCATCAACCCAAAAAGACAAAAGGAACAATAAAAGGAAGAATTGTTTGATTAGGGGAATATACGTATGCTCAATACACTCTACTATAATCAGCATATAATTAAAATTGATGTGAGAAACCTGTACCTATAGATCCACCTGTACTGTTTCAAAGCCTTGGAATGCGGCCACAGAGCCCTTATAAAATTTATTAGCTGTAAAAAATTCATAGAACTAGTCCTTCGCTAGCACATTGCTTCATTTCCGTCCTTGGAAATGTTTTATATTGTGCAAGCAGAGAAAAGGACATATAAAACAAAGAAAGAAATCAGTGTAAGGAAGAATATATTCACCGGATACATATCAGCTCTATTGAATCCAAAAGAGCATTATCCAGCCCTCATTCTACTGCCAAACTGTGTGCAGTTATACTGTAATTTTTGGTTGATTTGAGTCTACTGTGACCTTGACATTATATTGATTCAGCTAAAGGTTGCATTGTCTAAGTTTATCTATTTGTTTGGCTCATGTTTAATGTGGGGGGCACATTTGTTTGACTCATTATTTAATGTGGGGGACGAATTAGAGGATACCTGATTTGTCTCACAAGTACTGTTATCAAACCAGACTTCCTATCTTTTACCCTTACAAATGTTTTTTTTCCTAAGTGCAGAAATGCATTTCTTTCCATGGAATACCTTTTTGTTGGCGAGATACCAAAGTTCAAGCTTATCAACTTGGAGATTGTTCTCTGAAGAACATATTAGCATTATGTCATTTGAAAACTTGTTGAGAATCCTTTCTATTCCACCAGCAAAAGTCAAAGTTTACTAAAATGCCGAAGAGCATTGGGCCTCACAAGAACCCCAAAATACCTTCCCTCGTTTGCACCTCGTTTCATGTTGACATTGATCCAGTAAGGACCGTGGGTTGGATACATTTGCTTAATCAACTAGTAGTGGACCTACAGTATATTGTTCAATTTTGTCAAGAAGAAGGCAATGGTCCACTTTATCAAATGTCCTCTTGATCACAGGTGCCAAACTTGCAGCGTCACATTGCTGTCACATGACATTGTGGCTCTCCCCCCTTTGTGGAGCTGGGGTGGGCGTGGCCTGCACTTGATGCATCTGGTTCGTGGGCCACCAGCTTGACACCCCTGCTCTAGATATATTACATCTGCAGTATTCCTTTACTTATCTACTCTCTTCAACAAGATTTGTCTGGCATGATCTATTTTAAGATCTAGTAATCACCTTTTTCTTTCTAACCTGTTACTTGATAATCTTTCTCAGGATTTTCTCAGGTATTAAGGTCTAGCCACTGTTGCTCAAATTTACACACAGCCTGACTTCCAATGACTCTGGATGGTTGAGAGGTTGATTTATAGTTTCCTGACTCCATCTCTTCCCCTTTAAAAAACTAATAATAATGTTAGCTCTTCTTCAGTCTTCTGGCACGTTATCAGGACTCCAGGAGTTTTCAAAGATGAAGTCAGTGTTTCTGAGATATAATCCATATAATCCTGGATACAGTTAACTTGATTTACAATGTTTCATTTAGTGACCGTTCAATGTTACAATTGAAAAAAGTGACTCATGATCGTTTTTCACACTTATGATTGTTGCAGCATCCCCAGGGTTATGTAATCAAAATTGAGATGCTTGGCAACTGGTTCATATTTATGACGGTTGCCTAGGTGTCCTAGGATCACATGATCAACCTTTGTGACCTTCTGACAAGCAGAGTCAATGGGAAGCCAGATTCAGTTAACAACCCCCCGAGTCCCTTTTGGTCTATAAGTGCGAATAAAGTAAGTAAGTAAAGTAAGTAACCGTGTTATTAACTTAACAACTGCAGTGATTCATTTAACAACTTTGGCAAGAAAAGTTGTAAAATGGGGCAACTTAATAAATGTCTCACTTGGCACATAAATTTTGGGCTCAATTGTAGTTGTAAATTGAGGACTACTTATATTTGAATTTATTCAAAGAGGGATTGATAGATATGCATGCATGTATATAGGAATTTTGGAGTGCTAATTGCGTTAGGAGTTTTGATTTTACTACTTCACAAGCCCTACTAAAACCTAGCCCTGGCCACATCCTTTTTTTTGAATGCCACCCCTTGCATAGCAGAATGGTAGAGTCAAAACAATATTATCAACCCTTGCTGTAGACACAAGACAGTCCAGTGTAAATGTCAATCAATTAATATTGCTAGAAAATTATTGACAAAGAGTTAATTGGCCTTTGGGGGGGAGGGTTGGCTACTGCTTTCCATGTAAAAAGGATCTGAAAGAAAGAAGGCATTTTCTGCATTTCATCTTTAGGCATGAATTCTAATCTGTTAAATACTTAACTTAATGCCCATAAAAAGCATGTTCCAACAATTACATTTCTCTATAAAATATTTAGCTGGCTTGGATGTGTTTGCTTATGAATTATGCAGCGTAGTATCTGGCTTTCTCTTTTCCATTGCTTTTTGACCCACTGGCTTCTGGCACTTTCAACCTGGCTATTCCTGGGGTAAGCTATTCAATCAAGAGGCAAGGCCCCATTGTGTTTTTCAGTGTTCTGTGGTGTGAATCAGAGAAATTAATTCTTTAACTGGGACTATGTCTTCAACAGGTGCTGCTTAAGTGGGCTCCAGTGTGCTGTAACGCAATGTAATATAATTCAGCAAGCAGCCTGAAGCCACTGATTCTGGGAATCATTGTTTTACTAACAAGGTGTTTGATGCTTTCTGGCTTAGCATGCCTCCCACCTTTTACTTACATTAATTAAGTGGATGGGAAATGTGGATGAGAAGGACGCTCGGGGGACAGAAGAGGTACTGTAGTTAAGGGGTATCCTTTGGTGCATTCAAAAATCCTTCCTGAAAACAACAGTTCCCAAAGGTAAGGTTAAGATGTTTGGTTGGATGTGGCCATTAATATCAATAGCAATAGCACTTAGACTTATAACCACTTCATAGTGCTCTTACAGCCCTCTCTAAGCGGTTTACATATTGCCCCCAACAATCTAGGTCCTCATTTTACCCACCTCGGAAGGATGGAAGGCTGAGTCAACCTTGAGTTGGTGAGATTTGAACTGTGGAACTGCAGCTAGTAGTCAGCTGAAGTAGCCCGCAGTACAGCACTCTAACCACTGCGCCACCTCTGCTCTGTTTATTACCCCTCGGTTAATGTGTTCTTTGATATTTACAGAGGTGTGATCATCAGCCCCAAAATTCTGAGCAATGGCTATGTTGACTGGGAAATTATGGAGGTTGAATTCTGAAAGCATCTGGGCTGGAAGTGGTTCCTGCTGAATTAATGATCAACGGGAGAATGGGAATTAGGGTAACCACTAGGAGAGAAAAATATTCTAAAAAGCCTCATGAATGCCACCTTTTATGGGTGCTTCCAAATCACTTTGTGTAGTAGGGGGTGTTTGTATTCTAATAATATTGATAAAAACGATAAAAATCAAAATAAAGAAAGCGACCTGTGCCCAACTGCACAATTAACCCTCCCAATAAAATGGGCCGTGCTGATATTCCTTTTATTTTTCCTCTTCATGAACAGATATTGCCTGATAGGAGGAAAAGAAAAAAAGCAGGTGATTACAGAAGCAACCTTATAAAAAAAACCTCACTAAAATGCTGTGTGCGAGGCAAGTGGATTATTCAATTCAATTCAATTCAATACAATACAATAGCAGAGTTGGAAGGGACCTTGGAGGTCTTCTAGTCCAACCCCCTGCCTAGGCAGGAAACCCTATACTGTTCCAGACAAATGGCTATCCAACATCTTCTTAAAGACTTCCAGTATTGGGGCATTCACAACTTCACTGATTAATTGTTGTAACTGTCAGGAAATTTCTCCTCAGTTCTAAGTTGCTTCTCTCCTTGATTAGTTTCCACCCATTGCTTCTTGTTCTGCCCTCAGGTGCCTTGGAAAATAGTTTGACTTTGTCTTCTTTGTGGCAACCCCTGAGATATTCAGTGACGTGCGGTGAGGTTTATGACTGGTGAGGCACTGACACAGTGCTGGGTTTCAAATATTTTTAGACTTGTGGACTTCAACTCCCAGAATTCCACAGCCAGGCATGCTCAGTTCCAATTTAAAGCGACAGCAATTGTTTTTCTCCTTTGCTCCTTCTTTCTTTTTCTTTTTCTTCTCCTTCCCCTCCTTCCTCCCTCTCTCCCTTCCTCCCCCTCTCTCAAACACACACACACACACACACACACACACACACACACACACAGAGAGAAGTTGGATTGGACTATCTCCCCTACCCCTTCCCTCTCTCACTCACTCTCAAACAACCCCCCCCCCCCACAAAAGTTGGATTGGATATCTTTTCCAGTGGCTTGAAAGCAGCTCCTCTGCCATCCCCCCCCCCATTCCCCTGCTACCTTTCCCAAACACCTCCACCATTGCAAATGCAGCCTGCTGTCTGGGTGGGAAATGCCTGGAACACAATAAAGCCCACCCACCACCTCCTGCTGGCAGGCTGGGGTGAGAGGAGAGGCAGAGAAGCCGGAGGGGAGCCGAGCCGAGCCTTCCAAAAGAAAGAGGCTGGGGGGAAGTGTGTGTACTACAGCATGGCTCTTTGCCTGGCTTCCTGCCTCCTCCTGTGGTCTCCTCAGTGCTCACTTGTGCTCTCCCTGCCCAAGTGTAGTTTGATTGCAGGTGGAGCCACGTTGCCTTTTCAAACTTGTAATCAGTGAAGCTGGGCTAGATTTTTATATAGTTTTATCCAGCTGTGTGTGTGAGAGAGAGAAATGAATGGGGGCCTGGGGAGGAAGTCACTACACTTGGGGAGGGAGAGCACCAGTGAGGTTAAGCAGAGTCATCCACGGTGAGGCAGCAACTAGCTCAGCTTTTTCCTTTTACTTTTTTTTTTCATGATGAGAGTGGTGAGGCTGTGCCTCACTTGCCTCACCTGACTGCACGTCACTGGAGATATTGGAACACTGCTATCATGTCTCCCCTAGTTATTCTTTTCATTAAACTAGACATACCCAGTTCCTGCAATCGTTCTTCATATGTTTTAGTCTCCAGTCCTCTAATCATCTTTGTTGCTCTTCTCTGCACTCTTTCTGGCGTCTCCACATCTTTTCTACATTGTGGCGACCAAAACTGAATGCAGTATTCCAAGTGTGGCCTTACCAAGGCATTATAAAGTGGTATTAACACTTCACGTGATCTTGATTCTATCCCTCTGTTTATGTAGCCTAGAACTGTGTTGGCTTTTTTGGCAGCTGCTGCATACTGCTGGCTCATATTTAAATGGTTGTCCACTAGGACTCCAAGATCCCTCTCACAGTTACTACTACTAAGCAATGTATACTGTACCTGTGCATTCCGTTTTTGTTGCCTAAATGTAGAACCTTACTCTTTTCACCATTGGATTTCATTTTATTAGATAGTGCCCAATGTTCAAGTTTGTCAAGATCCTTCTGTATCTTAAGCCTGTCTTCTGGAGTGTTGGCTATTCCTGCCAGCTTGGTGTCATCTGTAAAAAAAAAAATTAAACAAAATTTTATTGGTTTTTAAAACAAAATATTCAAGGAAAGGGGTAATGGATGAAGTACAAATTTTGACAGTTACATTATGCAGGAAATGCCCCCCCCCCCATTCTCATAGCTTTCATTTACTAATACATTAGTTTGTTATTACTTAGTACTATTTTGTCAGCAATAAACTTTTATCTTAAGATAGTTTCAATCATTTTATATCACACAGATTTTCAAGTTCATTTTTGTGATCTGAGTTTTCTCAATGTTGCCTCTTCTCCCCCCCCCCCCCCGGCAGGGCTCCGGCACCTCCCGTGTCCTGTATGTCCGGTGTAGTGTCATTAGGTTTATCTAGGAGGACTTTATTTTTTTCCATAAAGGCCTCAGCCTCAGTGGTCATGTTGATTCTAACTCTTGTGTCCTCCCAGAATATTAGCATACCTTCTGGCAACAGCCATCGAAACCACACCCCTTTCTGGTATAATTTATTCGGTAAGAGCGAATATTTTTTTCTTTTATCTCTAACTTTCTTTGGGATCTGTTTCAGAATGACTATTTCTCTATCCTTATATTTTAATGTTTGCCCCCTTTGTGCACTCAGAATCTCGTCTCTTGTGGTCTTTCTAAGAAATTTGATGTGTACCTCCCTTGGAACATTGTGTGCTCTAGCATATGTTGAGTTTACTCTATAAACCAGGTCCATGTCCCACCCCATCTGTTGTCTGTCTTTTCCAATAAATTCAGCCAATAAATTTACCATAATATCCCTCAAATTTTCATCATCAGCCTCAATTACATTTTGGAACCTAAGAAAGAAGGACATTTGTTCAAATTCCGTTTTTATCTGGTGGTTCTCCAGTTCTTGATTTCCTTTCTGGACTCCCTTCACCTCTCTCCTCATCTCAGCCATCCCCTCCTCCAAAAGTTCCAGTCTCTGCGAGTTTTGGGTCACATGGTCTTTATTCTCTCTGATCTGGTCATTCATTTCTCTCAATTGATTTTTTAATTCCTCCTGCCCCTTTAAGAGTTGTTCAAACATCTGTTGAAAGTCCACCTCAGAGGGCTTAGGCTGGAACAAAGCAGTTAGTGTCTGTTGTGGGGCTGGACATTGAGGATGTTGGGGCGGAGCCCGCAAATCCCGGCTTCCCCGGTGGTGGTCTTTTGGGTGGCATTGTGGTAATCAAAGCTCAGAGATGAAAATGTCAACACAGAGAAGAAGCAACTGGGGAGGTGGGTAGCCGAGAGAGATCACGAGGCAGGGAGCCCAGGCAAATAGGGACCTAGGCAATAAAGCAATAAAGTCCTTTGTTCCAAGTCCAGGTTAAGATGTGACATGAGATTTCTCTGAGTGCCACGGAGACAAAGACAAAATGACAGCAACTTCTGTAGGTGGAGTCAAATTTCAAAGTACATAAAGACAACGGAAATGTGCCATCTTGCCCTGCCAGCACCGGGATCCAAAGGCAAAAGTTTTCAAAGTTTTCAAAATAAAACAGATCATCACCTCATTTCACAATTGCAGTAAGGGAAATCTGCTTTTTGCTACGAGGGTGATTCCATTCCAAGGCTCCCCCCCTCCTCTTCTGGGGGCAGGGAGCAAAACAGTTTCAAGCCGCTTGTCCAAGGGGGGGGGGGAAATCCCCCTCCCTCCAATCACACTTCCCAGCCACGGACTGAAGATCTTTCCAAATAGCTGACAGTCTGTTTATTTTCATTCAATCATCAAAGGGAACAGGGGGGGGGGGGAATCTCCATCTCACCGCACAGCAACTGCATCCTTCGAATCTTGCGTTTCATCCGGCTGCCTCAACGCGAAGACGCCACGGCGCCTCCCCTCTTGCCTCCCGGTGCCTAGGGCGATGCGGGCCCCCTCTGGCTGCCGCCAACACAGGGGATCCCCCACTATGCCGCCCCCTTGGCAGGAGCCCCTCCAGGGCGTCCTGTGCCCCCCCCAATCAAAGGGGAGTCCACCAGGAGTGCACGGGGCGAGCAAATCTTGCCCGTCGCCATCCGCAGCCGGAACCGGCGTGTCATCTGCAAATTTGATGAGTTCCCCATTTATTTCCTCATCCAAATCATTGATGAAGATGTTGAAGAGTACTGGGCCTAAAACAGAGCCTTGGGGTACTCCACCGCATACTTCCCTCCATGTAGATGCAGTTCCATTGAGGACTACATGTTGAATGCGGTTGGTCAGCCAGTTATGAATCCATCTGGTGGTGATGCTGTCCAACCCACATTCTTCTAATTTATCTAGTAGTAGGCTATGGTCTACCTTATCAAATGCCTCACTGAAGTCCAAGTAAACTATATCGTAAACTATAATTTTGTCACTTTGTCAAATAATGCAATAAGTCTGGCATGATCTGTTTTTGACAAACCCATGTTGGTTTGTGGCTATTACTTTGTCTATTTCTAGGTGTTTGCTAATTCATTGCTTGATTATCTTTTCCAGAATATTTCCTGGTATTGAGGTCAGGCCAGTGGTGGGTTCCTACCGGTTCGCACCGGATCGCGCGAACCGGTTGGCGACCGAACCCGGAAGTAACCGGACCCGGAAGTAACTTCTGGGAACCGGCACCGGTCCTGTTGCTCAATCGCCCTTGCCGTCCCAATGCAGCTCGCTCGCTCCCCCGCCCATCCGCACTAAACTAGCTAGCCCAGCCAGCCGCTCACTGATTGGCTGGAGTCCAGCCAATCAGTGAGCGGGATGGAGGTGACCCGTTTAAAAGCGGGTCCTCCATTTCAAAACTCCCTTCTCTTCGCCTTCCAGGAACTTGCTGCTTCCCTCAGGTAAGCAACTAAGCGCGAGGGGGGGGCGGGAGGCTAGCTTTGGCGAGGAAAGGCCTCTAGGCCTTCCCTCGCTGAAGCGGCGGGCTGGCGTGGGCCGTGCGGGCAGTGGGCAGCTAGCTTCACCCAGGAAAGGCCTCTGGGCCTTTCCGGGACGAAGCGCCGGGGTCGCGTGGAACGCGCGGCCGCCAGGAAGCTAGCTTCGCCGGGGAAAGGCCCCTGGGCCTTTCCGGGACGAAGCGCCGGCGTCGCGTGGAACGAGCAGCCGCCGGGAAGCTAGCTTCGCTGAGGAAAGGCCACTGGGCCTTTCCTCGATGAAGCACCGGGCTGGCGTGGGCGGCAAGCCTCCGCGAGGCTAGGCCAAAAGCCCCCCACCCTCCCCTCTCCAGCCTCGCCTGGCTGGCTAAGCCCTAAGCAGTCTTAAACAGTCTTACCTGTCCTCCTGCCTCTCTGCCTGTCTGCTGCCTGTTGCAGCATCGGAGAGCTGCTGATTCTGCCTGCTGGTAAGTAACCTGGTTTTTTTTTCTTTTATTTTTTTAATGTATTTTAAAATAATATTTTATTTATTGTGCATAGAATTTTTTTAAATAATTTTACTTAAAAGTATTGAGTATAGAATATTTTAAAATGGTTTACTTCAATTTATTGTGTATGGATTCTTTTTTAAAATTGTCTCAGACTATTTTAAAAAAGATTCTATCCAAAATAAATTAAAATAAACCATTTAAAAATATTCTATACTCAATACTTTAAAATGTATTGTGTATAGAATTGTTTTAAATTGTTTTATTGTAATTTATTGTGTATTGAATGTTTTTAATGGTTTCATTTTAAATTATTGTGTGTGGAATAGTTTGAAATGGTTACAGTATAAATTATTGCTGGTGGAATAATGGTTACAGTTGGTACAATACCTTAAAATAGTTATAGTATAAATTATTGCTGGTGGAATACTTAACATTGGTTTTTAAGAATTTTTTTTTATTTATAGAATATCTTTTTTAAATTATTGTTTGGGAATTTTTATGTTTTAATTGTTTATAAAATATATTTACTACAAGAAATATTATTCCTTTTTGCAAATGTTTTCTTTGTGGTGCAATATGTTGCTTAAAAGTGTTCAGACCAGGTTTATATATCTCAAAGTGGGTGCTTTTCTATGGGCAGGCCAGGTTGGTGCAAGGCAGCTTTGCCACATTTAATGTGTTTCACCCTGGTTGTTTAGGTAATTCTGAGGTGGTTGCTGGTTCTGTGAGCTTCCTGGCACTATCCTTTATAATTTCCCACAATGCCTTGATGGTTTTTATTCCAGTGGCTTTGTCTTTCCTGTCCTTAGGGTTAGGGGGGAAAAAACACTGGTTTCATTTGCAGTCTTTGGGGGGGGGGACAAAAAGGAGAAAGAGGGAGGAGGTGGGGGAAAGTGGGATCCTTGCTGCTTTCTGAGCTTGGTGGTTTTTTTTACAGACATTTCACTACCAAACTAGGTAACATCATCAGTGCTAGATGGGGTTGTGAGGAAAGGAGGAGGAGGAGAAGTCGAAGGACAAAAAGGAAAAAGATAAGGAGGGAGAGGACTGTAGGGTCCTTTGGTGTTCTCTGAACCTGGTGGTTTTTAATTATTTTTAGGGAATTTTTATTTATTTATTGTTTATAGAATGTTTATTACAAGAAATGTTATTTCTTTTTGCAAATGTTTTATTTGTGATGCAATATGTTGCTTTTAAGTGTACAGGTTGGTGTATGGTATGTGTCTCAAGGTGGCTTCTTTTCTATGGGCAGGCCAGGTTGGTGCAAGGCAGCTTTGCCAGATTTTGTGTGTTTCTGTGTGATACCTGGTTGTTTAGGTAATTGTGAGGTGGTTGCTGGTTCTGTGAGCTTCCTGGCACTCTCCTTTATAATTTCCCACAATGCCTTGATGGTTTTTATTCCAGTGGCTTTGTCTTTCCTGTTCTTAGGGTTAGGGAAAAAAACTGGTTTCATCTGCAGTCTTTTGGGGGGAAATTGTTTTTGTGTGTGTCTGTGTGTGTGTGTTTTCCTGGCACTGTCATAGTTTGTGTTTGTGGGTATGTAATGTCCTGCAGTTATCTACACATTAATAATGATCAAGTACTAATAATATTTCCTTATACATTTTAATGACCTTTCCTTTCATAATTGGTGTTTTCTTTCATACTTTTAGATTTCTAATTGCTGTTTCTGTTAGTTAGCAATTGATAAAACAAATTCCACGTGAAAAAGTATTCAAAGCCTTCTTGGTTTTAATTGTCAATTTATTCATTCTTGCACATTCTAATATTTATTCATTTTCATATCTTTGTTTTTTCCACTGTTGTGCAAACACAATTCCAACAGCTGTTAACATGTGTAAAATTAAATATGTATTTATTTCCTTTGAAATGCAAGTAGTAAGTAGTAAGCTACTTACCTTCTGTAAGTATCTCTTTTATTGTTTTGTGTACTTATTTTAATCTTATTTAAGTAGTAAGTGCACAAAATAATAAATTTCCTTTTTGATATCTTCTTTTTGTAGATCATTCATTGGGGCAAAAAATTCAGTGACATTGTCTTGGCCACTCCCATCCGGTCACATGACTGCCAAGCCACTCCCACCAGGTCACATGGCCGGCAAGCCACTCCCACCCGGTCACATGGCCGGCAAGCCACTCCCACCAGGTCACATGGCTGGCAAGCCACTCCCACAAAGGAGGCCACACCCACAGAGTAGGTTCCAAAATTTTTTGAAACCCACCACTGGGTCAGGCAGATAGGTCTATAGTTCCCTGGATCTATTTTTTTCCCTTTTTTGAAGATAGGAACCACATCAGCTCTTTTCCACTCCTCTGGCAGTTCCCCAGTACTCCAGGATCTCTGAAAGATATATAGTTCAGTGGTTCTGAGATCTCATCTGCCAGTTCTTTCAGAACCCTGGGGTGTAATCCGTCCGGTCCTGGTGATTTGAACTCGTCTAGGGTAGACAGGTGCTCACTTACCATTTTCTTCCCTATTTCAATTTATGTTCCTAATCTGATTTTTATGGTGCTGTTTTTGATAGGTTGGACTGTTTTATCCCTTTGTGTAAAGACAGATGCAAAAAATGAGTTAAATAGTTTTGCTTTCTCTTGTCACTTTCTTGCCACTTTCTCCCAGCAATGGACCAATTGTTTCCTTAACCTTTTTCTTGTTTTTAACATGTTGGAAGAAGCTTTTTTTGTTATTTTTTACTTTTGTGGCAAGCCTTTCTTCATTGTGAGCCTTAGCTTTCCTTACTTCATCTTTACAGGCTCGGGCTATTTGCTGATATTCTGCCTTAGTTATGTCCCCCTCTTTCCACTTTTTATACTTAACTTTTTTGTCTTTCAATTTGTCAGAGAGTTCTTTATGCAGCCATGCTGGTTTCTTTTGGGAGCTGTTATTTTTCTTCTTCATTGGTATTGTGCTAGACTGAGCTTTTGTAATCTCATTTTTCAAAATTTCCCAAGCTTCTTGAGTTGTTTTCCCCTTGAGGATTCTCATCCATGGAATTTTTCCCAAGCTCTCTCTAAGTTTATTGAAATTAGCTTTCTTAAAGTCCAAGACTTTAGTTTGGCTTTGTTCTACTACTTGTGTTTGGATAATGTTGAATTCCAATATTGCATGGTCACTTGCCCCCAGGGTTCCTATGGCTTCAACACCTTCTATCATTTCCTCTCTGTTAGTGAGAATTAAATCTAATATGGCCAATCCCCTTGTTCCTTCTCTACTTTTTGGGAAACAAAATTGTCTGCTAGGTTTGTTAGGAACCTGTTGGATCTTCCACTTGGTGCAGAGTTTGTTTCCCAGTTGATGTCAGGGTAGTTAAAATCCCCCACTACTATTGTAGTGTGCTTCCTACATACCTTAGTTAGCTGACTAGCAAAAAGTTCATCTACTTCTTCTGCTTGGTTGGGTGGCCTGTAGTATAAACCTATGGCAATATCATTTCCCCCAAAACTTTAATATTGACCCAAATGCATTCAGGATAGTTCTCATCATTGTTGTGCTGTATTTCTGTAGAGATGTAGTTATTTCTTATATATAGTGCAACTCCACCTCCTCTTTTATTTGGTCTATTTCTTTTAAATAATTTAAATCCTTCTAGCTGTATGTTCTATTTGTGGGTTTCATCCCACCAGATTTTCAATAAAAACCTATTTTTTTGTAGGATGTTTTGTAGCATTCTCTGCTGCTTTAGGTAATGTAGAGATCGGGCCTCCATAATAGCAACATATTTTTTTCAGCAGACAGATTTTTCTCATGCTTTACTCTTATTGGAAATAGGATACCTGAGTCCTCGCTTAAATTTCCAATAATTTTATTAGAATTTCAGATATATTTGCCTTTTTCAATTGTAGTTCATTTTTTAATTATTATTTCGCTTTTATCTGGTACACAGTTTAACTGTTGCTTTCATGGCCGCTTTCAAATTTGTGGAACTATGCATGTAGGCAAAGCTAGGAGAGAAGCTGCCATGCATAAGGCCCTTTTGCTTTTCAAAGGTTTAAAAGCTTTAATGGATGAGGCAACAATGCCGAATGGGTAGGACTATGAAACTAGAGGACTCTGAGTTCTAGTCCCGCCTTACCCATGAAATTTAGCTGGGTGACTTTGGGCCAGTCACTCTCAGTTCCTCTCACTTCACAGGATGATTGTCGTGAGAATAGGGGAGGAAGGAATATTAGGTAGGTTCAGAATCTTGGGTAATTTATACAAATAGTAAAGATTTTTTTTAATCTAATTCTAAAAATTGTTTTTAAAAGACAGAGGGGGCCAGACTTGGAACTTTAAAAATATAGGTTTCAGGCTATTTTAGAGAGTTCACTATAGTTTTTAGAATTTTTCTATCTGAAAACATTGAGGAAAACATACCATTAATTTCCTGCCATTTAATCATAAAGAACTCTGAAAACCATTCAAACCAAGATAGAGAGCCATATTCCATTCTAAGCTTCATCTTACTTATCCCAGCTGCAATACATCACCAGGATTTAGATTAGGGGTAGGCAGTGTTGGAAGAAATGTCCTTCTGGGTTCGCCCCCAAGTGGGGAAAAATACACTGGAGGCATGGAGGCTGCTTACAAAGATGGTTTAATGTTTTAATGGAGGACAGGACCACATGGCTGGAGGTCCTGGGGAAAAAGGTGATCACATGCTTCCAGGTGTTGGGTGATGAAGAAAAGGGAAGAAGGGTCGAAGAAGGGCTTGCAGGGCTTTTTATAATCTGTTCGGCCCCATCTATCTGTTTCCTGTTCCTGTGTAAGAAATGTATTCTGATTGGTTTCAGTCTCACATGGGCCCATGCAAGGGCAATCCTCTAGGCTAAGTTTTGAATCCAGGTTTGGTTGAGTTCAGATGCCATGTGGTCAGTTGAGTAAAGGCTTATATTACCATGCCTTCATTCACATCCCCCTGGAGCTGAAGGGGAGAAGTCTTTTATTATGTAAAGTGGACTAGCTCGGGCTTTAATGGCTCATGGACAAAAGGCCCCCGCAGGAAGCTGCAGGGAGAGTTACCTTGTCTTTTTGAAACATGTTTCTTCTCACATCCAGAGAAATATTCTGCCTTTTCAATATTTCCTAGGATATTTCATTTTTCTGGGAGAGGGCTGGGTGATAACTTCCTACAGCAGCTATTACAGGTCCTAAAGGGCCATAGCTGTCCACCTTTGGCTAATATCCTGAAAAGAGGCTCTTTCACATCTGTAATGTATTGTATGATAATATAGTCTGGTGTTTTCCAAACATGGCAACTTTAAGGTGTATGGCATCAATTCCCAGGATTCAATAGCCAGCATGGAATATAGTGTCTTATGACCTTTGTTATCCTGAACATTTTCCAACATGAGCATGTACAGTATAGGCTGTACATCCAAAAGCAGGATTTGCAGGGATCAGAAGCTTGTGCTTATGCAGCGAGAGTGATCCTCCTATTCCAGGCCATGTGGATCAGGAGTGAAATTCGACTGGATTGGATGAACCGTTAGGGACTATTTGAATCAGTTTACCGAACTGGTAAAAATCACCCCTTCCCATGCCTGCCCGCTTGCCTGGTTGCTGCTCACCTCCTCCAGCCGCTCGATCCACCCACCCAATCCAAATGTTTCTCCCTCCATTCACAGCAGAACTGCTGCAGCCTGTCCCTTTAAGGTAGTCCCTGGGAGGGAGAGGGGGAGGGGGGCATAAAGGGAACAGCAGCTCCTCTGTGAATGGAGGGAGAAAAGTTTGGCTTCTCTCTGCCAGAGCATTCACTATGAGTCCTTCTCATGGTCATACATCTTTTCCTACCGGGTTCTGTGGGTGTGGCTTAGTGGAGGGGTCATGTGACTGAGTGGGCATGGCCATGAGTGACATTGAGTTAGCCACACCGTCTCAGTCACAAGAACCCCCACCAAGCCACGCCCACAGAACTGGTAGGGAAAAAATTTGAATGTCACCCGATGTGGATCCAGCATCAAAGGGGACTTATACGAATTGCTTCTCAGGGATCACTGAACTCATGGGTCCCTTTCAACTTGCAAGGACAGTATCTTTCCACCCTCTGCCTATTTCTTACTCATGACCAGAAATGGTCCTTTTGCCATTTTGCCTACGCATGTTCTTTTTTCCTTGTACAAAAGGAGCTGTGAGGAAAGAATAAGGAAGAAGGCAGAGCATTGGCTGTTGGGTGAATTTTTCTACTCTCCCCCTCTCCTCACTAGCTAGGCAGATGGCCTCTTTATCCTCCCATTTCTTCCTGTCACCAGTCCAGGCAGCAATAGAGAATGCTCTAATTTGGAATGAGATGGTGGCTGCATGGATGTAGCCTCAGCCTGAGCAATGTATTCCTTTAAAATACATTTGATTTACTTTAATAGCTCTTTTTTTTTTTTGAGGCATTGTTGTTCAGAGATCACTAGTTCTCCATCCGTTCTGCCATTCTTTCCAGAAGTGTTTGTTCCCTTCAGCTATTTTTTGAAAGCCCTGTGAGTTGGGCTAGACATGAAGCACAACTAGAATATCTTTATTCTACCCTCCCCTCTCCTCTCCCCTCCCTTCCCTTCCCTTCTCTCCTCCCCTCCCCTCCCCTCCAATCTAAAGAGGGTGCCTTCTGAAATATTTCCACACCCTTCTTCCTTTTGTGGGTTGTGATATCTTTTACATCTCAGCCCTCCTGTCAGCTGCTCTCCCTCCTGTCTCCCAAGTTCATTCCCACATACCATTACATCTTCTTTCAACACCTTTCCAGAGAGCTTTTTAAAAAAAACTACAGCCACAAGCTCTCTTTTCAGGATTGAAATCATTTACAAATTAGTTTTTCCAAAGAATCAGAATGGCAATTAGAGCAGGTCAAAAAAGCAATTCTCACAGCTATTGTAAAACACTGCTAATACCTTCTATGCAGATTTAATGGGAAATTATAACAGTGGACTGAAAATGGTGATTATTGTTTGACTCGGGTTTCTTGGTCTTGCTTTTTGGATGAATTGATTGTTGTGCAACAAAATAGCAAATGCCTACCCAAAATAGAGAGAAATAGATAGTTCCAGTGCTCCTCACCCCTACAGGTAATTGACAGGAGTCAAGGCTAGCCCACACAATTCACTTATGCTGAAAACAGTGGTTAAAACTGCTGATATTGTGGAATAGGAGATTTCACCTTAGCATATATTTAATAGCTGTTTGGAAAGCTGCAAATTATCTTATCAATGTGTATGCTATATTTTTCTTTTTTACCCAATAAATAATGAAATGTATCTCAGGAAGAATTTGGCAGCAGATCACATCACTCAGTACAGCAGACATTTGCCTGCAACAGCCCCCCCCCCCCAAATCTATATACAGTATTGGATCTAGAGATTTCACAATCCAGGAAAGACTGAAAACCATCCATTTCAGTAGACATATCTGAAGAACCCAGAAACCAGATCCATAAAACAATGAAATAGCAAAGTAATGGTTTTGTCATACTATCTCTAATATTGTAAACTTATGAGCAATGTGGTCAGGTTGGAAAAGAAGATATTATAAGTCATTGTAGGAAGTAAAAGGTAAGTAAAAAAACAATTAGGTTATCTAGATTATGTATATATGTAAGTACTTACCTACATATACCTGCACTTATGCCTGGTAACCGCCTGGACAAGTCCCTACAGTTTCCCCAGAAGTGTTTTTTCTAGAGACAACTGGTATTTCTGGTTTTTCTTTGAAAAGTTTGTCTTCTCATCCAAGCAGCTTCACCATCAGCTTTGGCTGGATGGTGGAGAATGGTTTATACTCCTTGCAGACAGCTGGTCATTTGCATTCTTTTAGAGATTTGTTGAGGCCACTTGGACATTTATCTGTGTCATCAGGGTCATCTGAGTAGTGCAAATGGGTATGGAGCCTTCTTGTTGAAAGGACTGTTTTATAGACTGGAGATAGATGATGCCCTCTCCCTCTCCCTCTGTTGAGAGAGGGCTGTTCAATTTTGACATAGATGGCTCCTTTCACCCCTCTTTCAAACCAGCAGTTCTCTCTGTATCCAAAATTTAGACTTTGCTGTCTTCAAAAGAGTAACTGTCTTTGTTATCTAAATGCAGATAGACCTCAGAATCTTGTCCTGATAGGTTTGTTCTCTTATATTGTATCATGTGTTTATAAAGTGGTTGTTTTGTTTCCCCAATGTACAGATCTGCACATGGCTCACTGCATTGTACTACATATATCGTTGCTCAGTTTGTGTATGGGTGTTTTATCCTTGATGCAGACAAGCTTCTTTCCTAAGTGAATTCTTGGGTTTGAAATGTGCACAGATCTTCTGTTGGTCTGATCCTCAAGATCCTTCTGAGCTTTACCAATATTCCTGCAATGTAGGAATGGCAGTGTTGCTTCGTTTATTGTTCTCTTCATTGTCTGTTATGGAGGAACTCTTATTAAGGTCTTTTTTTGAGATTTGATCAGGTCCACTTGCACATTCTGCACATAACTGCACATTCTGAGGGCTTCCTTGATGTGTTTTAGTTCTTTTTCTTTTCCATCTTTGCTGGTAGTCAGGCCTTCAGCTCAGTGGTGTAGGGTTCTGATGACTCCCATTTTGTGCTCAGATGGGTGGTGAGAATCAAAACATAAATATTGATCTCTCTGTGTGGTTTTTTTGTAAACTTCAATGCTCAGGCTTCTGTCTTTCTTAATGTGTACTGCACAGTTCAGGAAGGACTTTGATGTAGAAAGAAAAAACAGAAAGTCCAGTTGCCTCTTGAAAAAGCACCTTTAGGACAACCATGACCTGGATGACTGACAATCTCCATAGACATTCCCCTACAGTTTTCTTGACACAATTTTGGAAATAGTTTGCCATTGACTGATTCCTAGGGCTCCTCAGTTAGCTTTATGCCTAAGGCAGGAACAATCTCTCAGTTTTTAGCCTGATGGCTTAACTACTACAGCAAACCATATCTCAGACAAAATATGAGTTCTTAAGAATGAATCACTATTATGACTGCAGGCTTTTAGATAAGATAAAAAGTTTCATAAATATAAAAACGAAGGAAAATGTATCACAAATTAAAACCAAACATGAATATTATTATATTTATCATTTGGGAAATGGTATGTCTAAAAAAAAAATACAAACAAAGGGACAGACTGGATATGCCATACCCAGAAACATTTTTTCTGCATGAAGCAATGAAATGCATTTCTCTATGCTTTGTTGGACTTAGGCAGGTATACTTCATTAACTTATCTTTTAAAAAGGTTTTGTACTCCACCTTTCATGAACTCCCAACCATGTCAATATTTGCTGGCTTTTCAGAGACCCCCATCTGGGACCCAACACTCTCAAAGTATCAACTGAGTTTGTTATTAAACAGATTAACATCTGAAAACTTCAAGAATTGCTTTAACATTCTGGCAGATAGCAACACACAATTGTAAAGTGAGTCTATGGGACTTCAAATTGTCTTTTCAAAGGTGACAAAAGCAAATACATCCTGGAAATTAGTGGGTGGGCAGTTACTGTGGCAGATAGAAATAGTGGAAAATAGCATTCAGCATGAAAAAAGTGGAAAAAATACATGCTGCAGATTCCTGCATCCCTTGGCCGTTCGTTTCAGTTTTCCTGCCCCGATTAAAATTGTCATATGCTGGATCTTAAAATTTAGCAGGCCTGCTATAAGTTACTAAAAAGGCCACAGCTGTGTAAACTTCTGCGATTCCTCTTCTTGCCCAGTTTTCAGTATTTGTCCTTTCTCCTCCAGCTGGACTTGTCTGATTTTTTTTTTTAATTCAGAAAAATTAAAATCTCCTACAGTAGTTGCCATGGGCATTACAATATTATGTTTTCTTTATTAGTTGGCAAATGTGCAACTGGTACTGAAAATAAAATGTGGAACTTAAATTGAGAGAAGACATTTTTCGTTCCAAACAGTTTGATGCTGTTTATAAAGGCCTAGTAAATCAGATGGGGCTTTAAAACCCAGGGCACGGGATGGGAGCAGGCCAGAGTCTGTCAAAAGGAAAGGCTTATTATAAATTCTGGAATCAGTTCTCACAAGATTTGGTGATAGCCAATCGTTGCTATTAAAAATTCATACAAATAATGAGGCCGTTACTGGCTATCACTCAAAGTCCTTTTGCAAGATCAAAGGCAATATTCGCTCTCCTATAGATTTTTAAAATCCAGGTTTTCTGATTTTATGTCTATATGCGAACAGGTTTTGCCAAGCAATTGTTTTACGTTCTAACTTAGAAGAATATCTAGCTCAGATCTAAACAGTTCTTTGTTCTCTCTGCCTTGGTGGTTTTCTTGTAGATGTTTCATTATCAAACTAGATAACATTATTAGTGCTTCCAAAGTTCACATTTCTTGGAACTATTTTGCTTTTCAGGTATTAAAAACACATTCTTCTGAGAATTATCCAGTTAGATGACCAAGAGGATTTCTCAAACTTTTAAAAATATTTATCAATATTTTTAATAATCATTTTTAATCCCAGAACTCTTATCTATCTATCTATCTATCTATCTATCATCTATCTATCTATCTATCTATCTATCTATCTATCTATCTATCTATCTATCTATCTATCTATCATCTATCTATCTATCTATCTATCATCTATCTATCATCTATTTTATCTATCATCTATCTATCTATCTATCTATCTATCTATCTATCATCTAGCTTATCTATCATCTATCTATCTATCTATCTATCATCTATCTATCTATCTATCTATCTATCTATCTATCATCATCATTATCTATCTATCTATCTATCATCTATCTATCTATCTATCTATCTATCTATCTATCTATCATCTATTTATCTATCTATCATCTATCTATCTATCATCTATCTATCTATCTATCTATCATCTATCTATCTATCATCTATTTTATCTATCATCTATCTATCTATCTATCTATCTATCTATCTATCTATCTATCTATCTATCTATCTATCATCTATCTATCTATCTATCTATCTATCTATCTATCTATCATCTATCTTATCTTATCTATCTATCTATCTATCTATCTATCTATCTATCTATCTATCTATCTATCTATCTATCTATCTATCTATCTATCTATCTATCTAACTATCTATCCATCTATCTATCTATCTTTATATCCTGGCTTTTTTTTTTTTAATATAAAAATAGGATGGCTCTATGCCGTCCTATTTAGGCATGTTTTTGAGGCTGTGCGCATGTGTGGAAGGGGAGGGTGCACGCAGGGCAAAACAGTGGTAACAAAATATGAAATCCACCGCTGGTTGATGACATGTCAACAACTGGGCCACACAAATAAGCAAAGCCCTATCCACAGGATACAGGTAGCACGCAAAACCACGCCCCCTCCAGTCCGTGGAAAAAACCTTTCTCCATAGAATTGATCCCTGGTGTCCAAAAGATTGGGGGCCACTGCACTAAACCAGATAAAAATTTCTTCACCTCAACAGATTATTTTTAACTTTTTAAAAACAATTTGGAACTGGAAATGCTTGCTGATCAGTCTTAAATTGCCAAAATCTGCTGTGCATCCTGAACGCCATCATTAGGTTAGCAATGTCCCTGCCATCAGTTTCAGATGAATGAAAACCTGGCTTGGTCATCTTATGAACCTTGTTCGTTTCCACGGAAAATTTTGCCTGAAGCAAAATCCCCTTCCTCATAACGATAGTGCTAACTTGAATATTGGGCAGTGTATATGATACTCATTTAAATAATTTTAGGCAATCTGATATCACCATGGATTCATCTTGCAGGATCAGATTCATTTCGAATTGTACAAGTTACCTCTCAGGGGCCTTGTCTCTACTTTGTGAGATTCAGCTAGGTTGGTTTTCCTATTATTTTACACATGTTCCCATTTTGGATGCTTCTTAATGATTTCTTTTAATTTGGTTGCAACTGTTCTCAAGAGGAAATTCAGCTTAAATGTGTATGTAACACATTGGTCTTGTGAATGAAGGTGAATAAATGTGTCTTTAGGATAAAGTTGCAGGATTGGTCTTCTTTATCAATAGTGTCTGGTGAAAAATGAGATAGAAGGAAGATAGAGAAGAAACTAAGACAAAGATCCTTTGGAAAAGTCATCCATAAGAGATGAAATTGTGAGTGAAAACCTTGCAGAATCCTTGAATTCTCCTCAATTGATGTGAGGACTTTAATTCTCAGAATAGAACATAGAGATCTTTATTAAACAGTTTTATCACTCTGGCTTTGGTTTTATAATAAAACGGTACCATACTGGATAGTAGTTCTTTCTTTTCCCATATGGTTGATGCAAATAGAACTGATCAATTTAGCTGGTCATTAATAAGCCTAATCTTTGAGAATTACAGATCAGATAGATTCATTTTGCAACTCAAATGAAGGAGAAAGTCTTTTTTCCCTACAGTCTCTGTTCTTTCCACTCAAACACAGACTTCACTGAATTAAAAAAAATATGTTAAGTATCAATAAAGAAAAGTCAAGAGTATTATTCAATTTGGCAAGAAGATTCCTAAAAAGCTTTAGATCCCTTTGAGCATTCCAACACATAAAATAGCCTAGACCAACATTCTCCACCTGGCAAAAGTCTTGGCCAACTTCCCCAGAAATGCTGGACTACAACTCCCATCACAAGCTTATGAGGCTGGAAACCCTTGACTTCTCGGACTTCTTCAAGTTGTGGAAGAACAACAGGTTTGGGAAGGGTAGGCTACCCTATTTGTAGCTGGTCCAGAAATAACAGATTAATCCGGGTCTGTGCAGTAAATGCCTAGGTGGTTCATACACTTTTCCACATATTAATTATGAATAGGACAAAGCTAAATGTCTCCACCCATCACTAATGTATTTCAGAGATTTTATTTAATGTTCTGTTACATTCCAGGACCACATCCTCCCAAATGAAACACAAGGGTATGTTTTCTGAAGGATAGATTTTTAGTTTTGTAGAGTTATTGCTTTTCAGTCACGGCCCTTAGAGTTTATGAGTACATAAAATCATCATACCTGGTAATTATAGCTTGAAAATAAAGCCCCTATGAGAGTTCAAAGCATTTGGCCTGTGCCTTTCATCTATGCTGTGACAATGCATTTTCAAATACATTTAGCAATTTAACTGCATCTCTTCATTGTACAGTCATACAGTTCATAACACAGCCATTGTTTAACAGAGATCTTATATTCCACCACTCTAAAAGGAGAACAAATTGTGCTGACCCACCTCTACAAATAGCACACCCCACAAAATTATTCTCCAAATGCGTCTTTCAACTAACATAGGTTTTATTGACTGAGCTGGTTTAGTAAATTCCGTTTTTCTATGTGAAGCTAGTCTATACATTTTGGATCCAGAATAGAATTGAAACATAACTTCTCATTGACAGGTTCCTATATTTCCTTTCAATATGGCCTGATATAACGAAGAGGATTTTAGCTCTTCATGCAGGCCTAATGGAAAGCTATAAACCTGAAGATATTTCATTGGGAAATACAGCATTGTCATGTTTCCATTTCTAGTATCTCCTAGTTCCGTGATGGCGAACCTATGGCATGCATTCCACAGGTGGCATGCAGCACCCTCTCTGTGGGCACTTGAGCCATTGCCCTACTTCAGCTCCACCGTGCATGCTCGCCTCCTACCAGCCAACTGGTCATTTTGTTCCTTCCGCGCAAGCGTGGGAACTACCTGTTAACTATACTTTCTTATACTAGATAGAAGTCAGGCTAAGTTGGTTGAGGTTGGACCTCCAAGGTACCTTCCAAATTTGTTATTCTGTTGAAGAAATTTATAAATTGTGTGCCTACTTTTGCAAGGGGGAGAGGAGTTATTATCTTTGAAATATATTTATCACTATTCAGTTAGGAGAGATAATTCGTGTATATGTCTGTTTTATTTTCTCTTTTTATGCACTTTTTGGTGTAATCTTGTTTAACTTTGTTTTGTATTTTTCCCCTTTTTGGCATTTGTATTTTGTACAAAATAAAAAAAATGATTTTTTTTTAAAAAAGGAGCTAATGTCTTACTGGAATAAGTTGTATACATTCCCTTATTCAATTTCTCTCTTGGATAGTTCCTCTGCCTTGGATACCTTCTTTGACATATTCTGTGTATATTTTCTATTTCTTTGTGGGTTTTTTGTTCCCTTTCTTTCCCTTTAACTCTTAAGGCTATAGGTGCATAACAAAGTGAAGCTACAGCCAAATCTGCACTTTTCATTTTTTTGAAGAGCTCTCAGCTGAGGGAGAAAGAAGAGACTAAACAGGATTTCTGCTTTTTTAAAAAAATAATGATTAAATACCTTAGGTATTGAATATGGGGATCTTTAGACCAGAAGTATTAAATTCAAGGCCTGGGGGCCGAATCTGACCAACGGGGTGCTTAGATCTGGCCCTGGGGATCATTCTGAAAACAGCAAAGGACCAGTGCCTCTGCCAGCAAAAATGGAGCTTGCGAGCGGACCTCTTGAGCTCCATTTTCCCTGGAACAGAGTTGTAGGAGGTCGTCACAGCCACAAACAGAACTCATGAGGGCTGCAGGCAGCCCTCCTAAGCTCTATTTTCACTGGTAAAAGGTAGCAGGAGGCTGTCACAGCTGAAAATGGAGCTCTTGAGCCCGTTTTCACTGGCAGAGCGCTCAGGCCACCACAGGTGCCCCTGATACGAGTGACATTGAGCTGGCCACACACCCCTGGACTCCTGAAGTCAAACACAACTCTGATGCAGTCAATGAAATCGAGTTTGACACCCCTGCTTTAGACTATTTGTCTCAGAACTTTTACCCAGTGATCCAGTTTTAACATCACCACTGGTTAGGATTAAGGGTGGAAAAATAAAAACAAAAATCCCAAAATGCATAAGTGCCTGATTAAAATTAGGTCATAAACATATGATTTTAAGCACAATGGATCAGCATATCAGGCCTTTTTTCCCATTAAAACAAAACAACATTGATGCAATTTTTTTTCCCTATAAGAACAAGATAGAGACTAGGTCAGTGACAAAAGCATGAATCATATATACCTGAAATCTCTTGTATGCACATATAAGTACCAGCAATAACCAAATAAACTGACTCTATGTCAACTAACTTTCTTCAGGGTACTTACAGTAAATTGCACTTTTAAATCTTCATGCTATCCTATCCCAAATTAGATTACTGTTCTATTTACAAAAGTGATACCCACAAAAACATATACATATATAATGTGTATGTCCGGATAATCTTTAATGGGTCACTGAGTTGAGAAAGAAAAAAAAAACATTTACTGTATATCTAACAACCAACTTTGAAGAATGCTAATCTCAGTTCTAGGATATATAAGATCACAAATATATTAGGATATTAACCTGTACAAGAAAAAAACCTCTCCTTCCCCTTTAGATTATGACTGCTGTACAGATCCCATCAGATTATATACTTTAAAAAATGATCTATTCCAAAGATTTTGCTTCCCTCCTCTAAAAAAATGAAACATTCAGAACCTGTAATATTTCTGCTTCAGATTTTAGTCATGAGGGGCCATCAGTATACAGGCTAAACCTGCTTTAATGGGCTTCACTAAATGCCTTCTTTTGATTAAAATAAGTTTATACAGTTTATAAATGCAAATATTAGGTGCAATAATAGGCACAATTATGATTTTTAGATACAATTACTAGGTACACTTATTTGCCCTGTTTAACTTTGAAAGATGTAACATTTTTTTTCTTGAAACCAGGTTATTAATCTCAATTTCATAATATTTTAAAAAACGGACTACATTTCACAACTATGAAACCAGATTGTCAAGGGCCATTAGGGAGATGAATGGACTGGTTCATCCCTTTTTCAAATATTTTTAGGCTGACTGGATATACGTGGAAATGACTGTCTTTGAGTGTGTGTGTGAAAGACTGTGTGTGTGGTTTAACTTTAAATGTAAAGGCAGAACTTGGAAAATAGATGGAGAAATTAGCGACAATTATATTTTCTTAACCTTTACCATGTCTTTCTACATAATAATCATCAAAAGCAAAAAAACAACAACACAGCCTACTTTAAAACATTAAATTTGAATGCAAATAAGATTTTAAAAGGCACACCTAGCCTACCCACACACAAAAACAAAGCAAGGCAAACCAAAAGGCATGGAAAAACAGAAGAAAGCATAATATTTCAGCTAAAAATGGGGTGGGGGTGGGGGTGGGAAATGAATTTTTGCAAGTTTTGATTAGGGTATCTAACTTGGAAAAAGAGTGACTTCTACTGCCCAGGGATAATACTCATAGCGGGACAAAGGGAAATAATGCAAAGTGCCCTTTGGGCTCAAACAGGATAAATATTCTCTTTTATCCTTGAGAGGGTAGAATGTAATATCATCCACCTAACTAATATGGTTAGAATAGCAAAGTTTCTCCCATGGGAAAAACAAGTTAAATACTCTTGCTCTAAACCCAGAAATGTTTTTTCTTTGTCAATAGATTATGTTTAACTCAAACTTGCTTTTCACTAGGAATAAAGAATAAATAAGTTTTTACTTGCATGGTGAATTTGGTTCAGTCTCAAAACTACCACTGTTAGATTTATAAATAAAGAGCATGTAGGACTAGTTGTTCAATAATTTCACAACAGATTCAGCCATACGATCAACTGGGAAATTGACATCCTATATCAAGCCAAGTTAAAAAAATGCCAGAGAATTCCAAGAGGCCTGGCACTCAGACAAATTGGCCATCCATAGACACATAAAGATAAATCACTTCTACACGCCACTTAAAAGAGACAATCCAAAAGTCCAAAAGGAAACAATAACAAAAAAACACAAACCCCTCCTCACCTCAACATCCATATGAGCAGAGGTTAATACCAAGATTAACACTAGCCAATAATCAAGTAACAACACTTCACTTGCATTGGAACTACCAATGCAGACAAATTAACAGTAAACAACAGCCTAACCAAGGAAACATCAAGAAAAGCCCATCAACACTGCCAGGGCAAGCCACTAGTACAGTGGGTCTCAACCTTCCTAATGCCACAACCCATTAATACAGTTCCTCATGTTGTGGTGACCCCCAACCATAAAATTATTTTATGTTTTCCGTATTTTTCTGAAAATATGTTTTCCGATGGTCTTAGGCGACCCCTGTGAAAGAGTCGTTCGACCACCAAAGGGGTCCCGACCCACAGGTTGAGAACCACTGCACTAGTACATAAAAAATAAGAGCAAACTCCCTCCCTTCTAGCATTGATGATATTATCTGGTTTGGTAATGAAACATCTTCAAGAAAACCACCAAGCTAAGAGAGCACCAAGGACCCCATAATTCAACTCCAATCTACAAATATTCTCTTCTCTTGGTACTATATTTTCCGCATTAGCTTCTTGAACTGCAAACTTTCATTACAGGGATTTCAATATATTCAATCCATATGCCAGAAAACATAGCACACTTAAATTTTGACCAAAAAGGTCAACTTTTAAGCTGTATAATAAATTATAATCTGGAAACATTTCAGATCTAGCATGGAAATACCATTTAGATTAATAATGTGACTAATGCTAAAGAATGCAAATGGCAAAGATTGGTTGATGTTGCATATTTGTACTATATTTTGCTGCAAATGTAGTATCAAGCACAAGAATTGTATAGTATAAGAGTCACAAGTGCCTTACACATTGGAGAAGCAACTAAAAAAAAAACCTACTGCTTTGATTGTTATTTCTTGGACAAATAGCTGAGTGAGGAGAAGCAGAGAGGAAAAAAGAAAGCAAATATACCTCCAATTTTGGATGAAACTTATGTGAGTAGGTTTTAAAAGCTTGACTTGGAGATGTTCACCCCATTCCCTTGGGGCAGCAAAGGTCTCAATGACCCCGAGGGTAGCAAAGCATGAGTAATAGCCATGACCAAACAAAACCTGGGAATTATGAGGTAAATCTGAGTCTCCTGATAGCTCTGTGCATTGTCATTGTTGTTTCACACCAGAATGAGAGTTCAGGACAAAATGTCACTTTCAGCTTTTGAATACATAGTAGAAATTGAAAGTAAGAGTCGTGGTGACATTTTAGCTAGGAGACCTTTTTCTTTCCCGCTTCCTGGCTATGAAAAAATAGAACGAACTGCAACAAAACCCTTTTCTCATTGTCATGAAGCAGGAAAGAAAGCCGCAGAGCCAAAATGCCAGAGTGAAGCTAGTTTTCTATTATAGTTGTATTGAATATTTTGTTATTTTTACACAGGTAAGATAAGGTTAGCCATTTCTGAAAAGACTCCCTGGGAAAAAAAGAAAAGAAAAGACATGCAATAGTTCCATCCTTGATGTTATTTTTGAGCTATGAAGCTAAGATGATTAACTGAACAGCTCAATGACTTATTTATCTTGGATTAACAGGGTGGTCATTGGTCTTGGGTAAATCCAGACATGGGACAGAATTATTCAAGGTTAAGACTGCAATTAATATCCACCTGACATCCAGTAAAATAAGCTGAAGCACTCTGGCAAAATATCTATCTGGCCAAGCTTTTCTTTGAATTTGAGAACTTTTTCTAAGGATAATTTCTTTATTTCAATGGCAATGAAGCTTCAAAAATTTCAGCAACGGATTCTCTGCCAGGTTGCTGAGTAGGCGTGGCCATGGTTGGCGTGGCCTAGTTGGCCTTTTGCACCACGGCGGGGGGGGGGTGTTCTCCTTCCCCAGGCTCCGGAGGCTTTCCTTGAAGGTGAAAACTGCCTCCCACGGGCTGTGGAAGCCATCCAGAGGCCCAAAATGCACCCACTTCTGGCCTTCTGGAACTTCTAGGAGTCCTGTTTTTCCCCCTCCCTGACTCTCCGCATGGGCCTACCCATGCACCTACCTCGCATCCAGCCATGAGTGGGATTTGGAGGTTCTCCAAACCTGCCATAATGCTAGCTACGGCTTCTCCTGAACCTGGGAGAAACTGTAGCAGCCCACCCCTGCAACCAAGCCATTCTAGCGTTATTTTAAAATGTATAAAACTCAGTGGCTTTTCAAAACCAACTAAGAAGTCAGAGGCAAAATCTTCATTTGAAACTTCTTTGCCCACATTCTTCTCCCAACCACCTGTAAAATAGCACTAATACAACCATCTGTATTACTGCTACTTTTCTCTGAATAAAAAGTTCTAAACATATTGGTTTTTTTTTAAAGTGTATTTTGGGTTAGCGATTTTTCAGGACATTATGACAGACAGGCAAGCAGACAGATGGACAGACAGACAGACACACACTTTTAAAAAGGATTTGTAAACTGCCTGAGTTTACACGACTC
Organism: Natrix helvetica; assembly: GCF_964273705.1. NCBI lineage: Eukaryota > Metazoa > Chordata > Lepidosauria > Squamata > Natricidae > Natrix > Natrix helvetica. Next base: position 77,263,493 of record NC_138552.1, read on the forward strand.
GGCTAGATATATACCATCTGCAATTGAGGAGTCTATTTCTTTTTATACATCCATGTGATGAATGCAATGCAAATTTAAAAAGAGACCTTTAATCACACAGTTGCATCTTTTATTTTGATGCTATTCTTCCTCCACAGGGAGTTTGTAACCAAATATGCTTTCCGCATCTTATTTTTAAAGATCTGACAATATTTTAATCATCTAGCATTTTTATATCTATTAAAAGTTGTGGAGACAAACTTTGGAGAGTTTCAAAGACGTTACTCTATCACGAATCTATATTGGTCCAAATTACAGCAGTATGCTAAAATATTATTATTAAAGACAAAGATACTGGCAGATTTCGCTTCATGCATGTACAAATGTAGGATTTTTTCTGTGTTGATAATTTGTTTTTAATTAAATAATGTTATTGGGTTTTTTTCTGTGTTGATAAATTGATGCAGATAAATACAAAGCAGAATACATTCTTAAATTGTTCTCTATCTTGGCAGACGCTAATAAAAATATTTCACATTGACTTTAAGTTCTTTCATCCACAGACTGATCAATTTATATTTTATTCATGGTTTATTCACAGAAAGGTGCAACATCATAACACAAACCTTTGACTTAGATTTGACTTCAGAACACCAGTGCAGGGTTTACCATACACATGTATCTTTATTTATTTAATCCTAGTTACTTACAAATGCCTATGATATTTTTGAGGTTGTTATATAATCTAGACATTAATTCTTTGTGATCAATAAACACAAGAAAATGGGTTTGTATAAGCCTAAATAAATTATTATTATTTTCTTCTGCTTTCTCTTTAGAGGTAAGCAGTTTTTATGTCTGTGAGCTAAGGGGAAAGTTAACTGTACTTCTAAAACATAAAGTTTAATTGGGGATAAATCTGCTCCAAGCACAACATTTTAAGAAAGACATTACATGACATCCTGGTATTCTTATCCCTAATAGAAGAGAGATTAATGAACTTTATCATAGTTTACGGGCATGATATTTTGAAATTTAAAAAGACCAGGAACACTGCCAAAGACAGGTTCTGTCTTTCAGAAATAGAGAAAAAGAAATATCTGGAAAAAAAAAAAAATGATTACTTATATTTTGTCTTAGAGCCAAAGAAGAGGACTGAGTTAATCTTCTGTTTCTAAATTTATTCTAATAGCAGGGAATTTATAGATCTGAGATTGGCAGGCTGTTACTCCCTAAAATTTCAAATTCTCCAGTTCCTGCTCCAAGCTCCTAAGGGAAAAAAGGCACAATTAGACCATGACAGAGAGGCAACATGAAAGTAGTTGGCAACATCTGTGGAAGATGTATTTCAGTAGCAGAATGTACTGGTTATTTTAAATCAATCCATTCTCTACTTTTCATGATCCAGCTTTTTGGATATGCAGTTAGTAAACTACCAAAGAATAGTAATCTTGTCTTCTTCTTTGCTTTTCCTTCTCGCTTTAGAATCTCTTTATGAAAATTTTCAATTCACTTCCTGCCTACCGTTCCATTTAGGACAATTTTCTGTTCATGTCTTTCATTTCCATCAACCTCTTTTTCAGTATTTTTATGTGATCAAAATCATGCCAGCATTTTCATTTCAAACCAATATAGTTTCCACGACTTAAGTTATAAATCATGATATAATCTTCTATGGCCTAATCATAAATATTTGAATAATAAAAAATGCTTCAACAAACCTAGGCAAATCATTATATAGTATTTGTGTTTGATTCTATGTTATATATTGCTTTTTTAAAAAAAAAACTGAAAGCATTTGGCATATGATCATCACCTTCTCAAGCAACAAAGAAAATATTTATGAATTATTTAATGCCATTAGTGGCTAAATACTAAACATAATTGACTAATATTTGCTAATTGTTATTTGACCATCTGTGGAGCAGCTTGCCATGAAAATATTTGTTGGAGTATAAATGTTGATGTGAAAAATCAATCTGATACACGAGTTTTATAAATTATATGATTGCATCCATTTTATATTTTATTTTGAACCCATGTCCTTATGGAATTCATTCTTCCAAGTTCTTAAAAAAACATTTTTCTAAAGCATTTGAGCATTCTAATCTAGTTCCAGCATTTTTTTGACATTTAATAATGCATATCTTTTAAAGTTGTTTTAACAAGATGTATGTCGTACTTTTGTTTTATTATGCAGATATCTAGTTTCATGGAAAAGCTACCATGAGTGATGTACATATATAAGTAAAATAATGAAGAAGCATTTTAGGATTTTCAGCACATAGTTTTCATGTCTGGATAGAAAAGGTAAAACTTCAGATTTTGAGATTGAATATCAAATGTTTGAAAGAAGTAATATGGCTTCTCTGCCTATTCCGGTTTTATTGCATTACTCCTGGCTTGTGAATGACAACATTCTGACAAGACAATGTGAAGAGCATAGTCTAGACCAGTGGCACCCAACCTTTTTGTTCCATGGAGAGAGGGTTTTTCACACACCAGAACAGACGTGGTTTCGTGTACTGCCTGTATCCTGTGAATGGGGTTTCGCTTGTTTGCGCGTGCCTGTTTCTGACAAGCTGCGGTCTATGGACTGAGGGTTGGGAACCCCTGATCTAGAACTCAGTAACAGAACAGAGCAAATCTGGAATCTCATTGGATCAAAAACTGATGGAAGTTAGGTCCTTAATTTTTTCCAGAGCTAATGCTTTATCTACTCATTTGTATTCAAACTTAGTTGAGTCTAAGTATTATACAGTTAATTTGCTGAGCATTACTGATCTCCTTGCTTGTTCACGGACTTGGTTAATATCAGAGCTTTCAAGGGTCAAGACCCCAGAGATACTACTAAAATCCTTGCCTGTTACAGAGCTGATAGCAAATTGGAAGAGGAACATGGTAGTTGTTCTACCCCACATCATAGATGAATGGGTTTAAGTGGCACTGATAGTAATGCTACAGTGGGTCAAGTAACTAAGGTAGATCCTTGTCCCATTAATGGCTAGAGTAATCCAGATATTGCAAGACATTAGCAATTGTCCCATTCCATTGCTGTAAACATTGAAGATGTGTGTGTGCAATTACTAATAGAAAAAAAATAGGTCCAAAATGGCATAAAATGCACAACTTCTCATGAATGGTGAAAAGTATACCGAGTCTTCTTATATTAAATTATTTCTCTTTATAGTGTTCAACATTCCAGCCAAAAAGTGATGCAGGCTAGCAGACTGGAATTCTGGAGTCAAGGTATGACTCATTGGAATGACTGTTTCACCGCCTCCCACATTTTTTTCCACAATACAAGTTAAAACTAAACTGTGATTATTCAACATTGTCCACTGCTATCTGCAGATCCCAAACTGTTTTAACAGGATATTCTCTATATGCTTGAAAATCTAGTGTCCACTGAGGACACCTCAACTTTATTGTTACTCTGGTCCGAGTTAGAAAATAGCTAAGCATAGAGAACACACATCAATCACCTCTGTTTTAAACTGCTCAACTGCTGAATGTACTGTGCTCTTCAGTGAGCTGTGAAACAACAAATATCTCTTCACCAAAAAAAAAGCAAACAAGTTCCTTGTTTTCTCCATTCCTACGTATATACCTCTATAGCTCTGTATCATCTTTGTGCAGTTTGTGGCAATCTCAGTCTCATTTCCCATCCTATACAAGTGGTCCTCAAGTTACGATCACAACTGAGCACAAAATGTATGTTGCTAAGTGATAAATTTGTTAAGTAAGTTTTGCTCCACTTTATGATTTTTCTTGCCACTGAATCACTGCAGTTGTTAAATTAGTAACATGGTTGTTAAGTGAATCTGGTTTCCTCATTGACTTTGCTTGTAAAAGATTGTAAAAGATGATCACCCGGGACATGGCAACCATCATAAAGATGAGTCAGTTGTCAAGCATAAATCACATGACCATGGGAATGCTGCAATGGTCCTAAGTGTCAAAACGGTCATTAATAACTTTTTTCAGTGCTGTCGCAACTTTGAATGATAACTAAGTGAACTTATGTAAGTTGAGGACTATCTATATTCTTTTCCTTCACTGTTCCGTTGTCCTCAATAAAATATAATGGACAAATCCAAATCCAAATATTACAATAGTCATTTTTCTTCCCATGTACTGATCAACAAGAAGAGCAAATGTTGAGCTTGTTTTGATATGATGCAACAGTCTTCTTGAGGACAAAGAAATATTGTGGCACCTTTTCTATTTCCATTCCAAATTTTGCAGTACAGTGACATTAATCAACAGGGCTGTGCAAAGCATTCAAAAAGGTGCTTCACAAAGTGGGTTAGTGCAAGCTAGGCAGTGGTGGGATTCAAATAATTTAACAACCAGTTCTCTGCCCTAATGACTGGCTGGGTGGGCATGTGACTGGATGGGCATGGCCAACTTGATTGGTCTCACCCTTAGGACATTTCTCCTTAGTCCAACTCACAATAAAATAGCACTGTTCCAATATTTAGAATAGAATAACATAGCTGGAAGGGACCTTGGAGGTCCAACCGCCTGTTCAGGCAGGAAATCCTGTATCATTTTAGACAAATGGTTATCCAATCTCTTCTTTAAAACTTTAAAAGTTCCATTTACAACTTCTGGAGACAAGTTGTTCCACTGATTAATTGTTCTGTCAGGAAATTTGAGGGGCTCCTACAAAAATCAGGGGGTCAATCTTTTTTCCAAAGCACCAAAAGGCACAACAAGAAACAATGGATGGAAACTAACCAAAGAGAGAAGCAACCTAGGACTAAGAAGAAATTTCCTAAGGGTGAGACCAATCAACAAATGGAATAGCTTGCCTTCAGAAGCACAAGCAACAGAGTTACAAGATAATTCTTTACAGTCTAATACTGTAAGCTAATTATTAAATGCTGAAAAGGCAGGATCAAAATATATAAACATAGAAACAGCATTGCAACTCTATTCCAAATTAATAAAACCAATTCTGCTAATTAGAAGTGTATTTAAAAAGACATAAGAACTCATGACAAGAAACTCCTGCTCTGTATCAACATTTTTAAAACTCCTTCCCTGGACTAATCCTGTCACGAACAATGAGAGATTCAACCTGGAAATAAGAAGATTTTTTCTGACAGTGAGAACAATCAACCAATGGAACAGCTTGCCTTCGGAAATTGTGAGAGCTTCATCACTGGAGACTTTCACTAAGAGATTGGACTGCCATTTGCCAGAAATGGTGTAGGGTCTCCTGCTTGGGCGGGTGTTGGACTAAATGATCTACAAGGTCCCTTCCAACTCTGTTAATCTGTATGACCTGTGAGTTTCTATTGTTTCTGTGCTGGCTGCATTCCTATTATGGCAAGTAAGTATTTGCCTGTTAAATGGTTCTTGGTTGTCTGCCCAGTACTATTAACTGAAGGGAGAGAGAAGAAGGAAAAAAACCCTCTCTTGCACTTTATTTTCCCTGCCTGAGTTTTAAAGGGGCTAGAATTTTCCTGCTGAGGAAATGGCTATGTGGTTATTTCTTCTTTTTTCTTTTACCTTCCTTTGGTTAATTACAAACAAGCAGGAACATCTGAGGTGTGTGTGAACTACTGGAATTGACAGGCAGGCAGTCTTGACTATTCAGCTGGTTCGCAGAACCCCACAAAGAGTTAACAAATGGCTCTCTCGAATTCCGGGTGAACCAGTTGAATCTCACCACTGAAACTGAGTATTCTTCCTAGAGGTACTGAGGTTGCCATATTCTTTGGAAAGCTCAGTGAATGCATCACCCGGGACAGAGAGATGGGCAGCATATAAATTTAATAAATACCGGTAAGTAAATAACATGCACGCAAAGAAAGGGGGAGAAGATTTTCCCAACAGCCTACCATCTGGATAATGGAAGTACATCCAAGTTTCAAGGCAGGGGTGTCAAACTTGTGTCATGATGGCGTCATCACGTAACATATCGGGACTTTTTTTTCCTTCGCTAAACTGGGCAGGGGCGGGGCCAGAACGTGACACATCCAGCCCATGGGTCGCGAGTTTGACACCCCTGTTTCAAGGAGATGTCCTTTGTTCATACCAAGTGATTCTTTCAATATTATGCAAGATATAATTACTAGTTTTGAGGAAATTATACTCAGCTTCATGTATTTTGGAATCCAGCATGCTAGTTTAGGAAATCTTTAACTTAATTTTCTATCATACAAGGGTGTTTGTTGAAGTTCTATCAAAGCCTGTCTTTGGATTTTTAAATGTGTTTATTTTTACTTTAAACATTCCTCTAGGCAGTTTCTGGCTTGACAATTAGATACACCTCCCTTTGAAGGTCTCCAGGTAGTGACTTAAACTCCTGACACAGGAGACCCAGGTGTAAATCTTCTCAGAGGTCAGCTGAAATCATTTCCTCAGAACAGTGCACTGGAGGCAGCTTCATTCATATTCCCTTGGAAAGAGATTTCGTTTCATTAAACTCTAGACTTGACTCTTTCTCAGAGAGGTCAGGGAAAATGCTACATGCAGCCCTTTCTCCTTCAGTAATGCCACCACTTGTTTGATTTATAGCAGCTGCTCCTTCATAAGCCACAAAAAGGCCCTGGAGAGACTCTCGCTTCCCGTGAAAAGCAAATGAAGGCTGGATTCATGTGTTGGGAGTTGACTAGGTAAGAATACTCATGGAATTGAAGCAGTTGGTCTTGGAAATCAATGAGACCATTAACATTTTACAGATGTAAACATTTTGTCCAATCATGGAAAGGCTGCATGGAATGTTTTTTTTTTTGTCTATAAATTTAAAAGCAGTTAAATGCCTTATTTTGAGAAGATGGAAAGGTCACAGTAATGTTTAAGTATTTCTTGGAACAATCAACCATTTTTCACTTTCTCAAGTTATATTTGGAGGAAAACCAGTCTTACCTGATTGAATATCAACTGTTTAAAAATCAAAGGTAAAAAAAGGATCGATAAACTAAAACAAGATAGACCTGCATTTACTGGTTAGAGCCTGTAATGCTATTTTCCCAGTCCAGTAGGGTTGAGACATAAAAACAACCACACCAATAGGTGTATTTAAGAATTTAGTCCATGGCAGAAAAAAAAAATCACATAATGTGAAACAACAATCAACAATATTCAGGAATACTGAAACATATAACCCAAAGAACATTAACATAATACATCATATAGTCATGTTAATATTCAAGAATATAATAAGACAAAGACCTACTGACCACAAGTGTTTCACCAAGGAGAAGTGGAGAGAGCAAGGAAGATGATCATGATAGAGATATATAGGGATATAACTGTTATCTAGGAAAAGGGGCTGGAATATTTTAGAGGTAGAGAGGGGTGTCTAACTAGTGGTGAGTTCCTACCGGTTTGGCCTGGTTTGGCTGAACGGGTAGTGGTATGGCGGCCTGGGTCATTGGAACCGGCAGCGACCCAGGCCTGCCACACCCCTGAACTGGTTCCCTTGTCACTGCCATTGCCGCCATCATTTTGTTGTTTAGTTCTACACATATGCAGAAAAAAATTAATTGAACTGCGCATGCACGTGTAGCATAAGCGGACCGGCAGTAAAGTCAGGCTGAACCCACACCTGTGTAAAACCCATGGTGTCACAGCAGCGTCACCTGATATATTGTGAATTTTTCCCCCTTTGCTAAACTGGGCAAGTGTGTGGCCAAGCCCGTGATGCATCTGGACCGCAAATTTGACACCCTAGTGTAGAGCAATGAGATAACACTTGGAAGTGGGCTCAGGAAGATGGTTCCCTGATTCACCTGACTATTAGAAGGGGAAGAAGGTATAGTAGAATCAGATTTGCAAGATTCTGTTCTTATAGCTAATTTCAATAAGCTTTTTTAGCCCTCCTGTGGGATTAATTTCCTGATCTGATCTACCTGGTCAACAGTGGTGGGATTTGTCACGATGTTAAAAAGTTTGCTAGGCCTGAACTGCCTAAACTGATACTCAAGAGTTAAACTAAGAAAGCTTTATTGCGCAGGTCATAAAACAAAAAAAAGGTTCTTATCTGAAAGTGATTTATTGCGCACGCGTTACACATTCCAAAATTCCTCTCTTCTTTGTTCGGCAGCCAACTTTAGCTAACGTAGCTTTCATTATCAAAATGTAACCAATTAGTTATTTTCTGTTTTATTTTATTATTAAAGTTTGTTTATTAATTAGAATACTTTTAAAGACTTATTTTTCTCAATATCTCAAAAGATATGCAGAAGGGAATCAGCCACGGTTCATCGATCTCTAACAGGGTGTTTTTTCCCCTGACAACTTGGTAGCAGAGGTTTGGTCGACAACTTGGTAGCAGAGTTTTGGCTTTTTGATGATACCAGCTGAGATGATTACAATTTATGGCTGTATTTTCCCTTCATGCTATCTAAAGATAACCGACTAAGCCTAATTAGCAATGTCGGAGAAAAAGAAAAAAAAGAAAAAGAAAGATGGGGCGAGCACAGATGGATCAGCTTCCTCTGACAAAGAGGCTCCCTCGGACACAGAGAAGCAAGATCAAAACGTGCTTCAGGAACAACAAATTCCTTCAGGTGCCGAGCCAAATATGGGAGAAGGAGCTACAGGACGCGACATCCACGAAACGAGGTCAGTGGTTCCTCCTTCTAAAATATCTCCAGGAGATTATGAATTTTTGGGGGCCAAGCCAAAACTTCCCACTCTGCCAGAGCCACTCCATTCCCAGACCCTCGCAGATTATCAAACGATTGATGAATGGCAACTGCCGGCAGAGTTAAAATCCTCCCACGCAGAAAGCAAATTTTATAACATCTCCCCAGATGAGCAAGAAATGCAAAGCTATCTAGATCAAATAGAACTGTTTGAAAAATATGCTAGGGAGGCGAGAGTGTGTTTTGAAGAGATAAGGCGAAGTAGAAGAAGCTCCCCCACTCCCAAAATGTCTGAGGACGCCATCTTGTCTTCTTCAAAACAACAGCCTAAGACACACCCCACAGAGTTCATTGGTCAATTAGAACAAAGAGACATGTACACGTCACCGAGGTCACGTGGTCCCTTTGAGCCCATTGAACTTCAGCATACGTATAGAAAGGAGAGGCAGCCAAAAAGTGAAGCTGCACTGCCATCTGCTGGCGGAGAAAAATTATTACAGCAAAAGATTAAGCAATTGGACCAGATTTTCAGAGATATGTCTATGAGTCCTTTAGAAGCCAAAACTTTGTCTCCAGAGGTTAAGTCTTCAACACCCCCTGGCGGCGTTGAATCCTCCCTAGATGAAAAAAGGAAAAGCCAAAGGCGAATTCGAGGAAGCCAATTTGATGTTGCCACGCAAAGGCCAATGATGCAACCCCAGCATCCCCTGGTTCAACAACCAGCTTTGCAACCAGAGCAACAAATTATTCCTCAGCAGGTATTCACAGTCACCCCCTTGACTGGTGAGTCCAAATTAAAGGAGTCAGGAGAGAATTATAAAGCCTGGGTCAGTGAAATTGCGCTCTTGCTTCGAAGAGAAGGCACATATTCCATGTTTTTTGATCCTCCCCGTCAACCCTGGACACCTGCAATAAGAAACCTCGAAAACAGAGCTATCACGACTTTACTCATGTCAATGGAAATTGAGATCCAAGGTATCTTTCCACCTGATGCAACTGCCCAAGAAATATGGGCTATTTTGGAAGATTGCTACAGGCCCGTTTCAATTGAATCCTCATGTTTGCTCATGTCTGAGTTCCATGGTTCGAAGTTGAAACCTGGTGAACGAATTGGTGGACATTTGACCAAACTGAAAAGAATGAGAAGTGAATTGAGACAAAATGGCCATGTAATCGATGATATCCAAATGATTAGCATCATCATTAACTCATTGAATTATGAATGGAAAGATGCTGTTGCAAAGATTAACTACGTGCCTATTGCTCAACGCACAGTTAACCACGTTTGCAGACTTTTAGTGGAAGACGAAGCTATCAGGTTAGCTACCCCACATCTGCAACGGCCTCCAGCACCAAAGGCTCCAGCCAGACGTCCCTTCCGAGGAAGAGGCTACGCTCCAAGGATGCCAAAATGCTACACCTGCAACCGTGTGGGACATGACACCCGGGATTGTCCCCAACGAGTTCCAGCTCCCGCCACATACCAGCCCAGAGGAACAGATTCCAGAGGCAGAGGTAGAGGCGGAAGACAAGGTCGTCGTGGTCCAAGGCGTGATCCACAAGCTCCGCTTGCAACACTGGCCATAACCAACGTTCCACAACCTGATCCAAAGTTCGACAGACGTCTTTTGTGGACTTTAGATAGTGGAGCAGCTGTGCACGTTACCCACAGAAGGGAACTTTTCACAGAGATGGGCGAACCAGAGCCCGAGTATCGAGAACTGTATTCCTTCACCAACCACACTTGCAAGGTTATGGGAAAAGGAACTGTTTACATTGAAGAGCTCGATACACACATCCCTGATGTTTATTACATACCTTCAGCAACCAGTAATTTGCTTAGTCAAAGTCACTTGTCTAGAGAGTTAAAGTTCCAGGTTCACCACCTCGAAAAAGCAAGTTACTTAGTTAAAGATGGTGATATTGTTGCTGAAACCATGCTGATTGGTGGTGTTTATTACTTAAAGCCAAAGCCTAAAGGGCAAGCACAGGCAAGTATGCAAACTCCAAAAAGGCACAACGCAGACCCAGAGAGAGTTGTCCCAGAGAGAGAAAGCGTTACTGTGCCAAAGGCTCCTAAAGCCAACAAACAAAGAAAACAGAAACAGATTGCTCAAAGCAAGCCTGAGGGTCCTCATGAAACTGTTAATGTTGAGAATTCACTAACTGGTAAACCTTTGCATTCCAGGTGTATTCACAAGTGGCACAGAAGATTGGGGCATGCCAGTTTCCGTGTTCTTAGAAAGATGCCGGAGTTCGCAAAAGGTTTGGATCTAAAGGGGTGTAAGGTGTTTTTGGATTGTGCGGTTTGCAAAAAGGCTAAATCCAAGGCGGCTGCAATTCCCAAACACGCTACACGCCGGTCAACACGCATTTTTGATTTGGTACACACTGACATAGTGGGTCCTTTCCCACCAACACTTGGTGGCAGAAAGTATTTTTTAACAATTGTAGATAATCATTCTAGATATGGATTTGTATATCCTATGAGAGAGAAATCTGAGACCTTTCAGATCTTTAAAGACTTTGCAGCGTTTGTTTCTACACAATACCAAGTTCGCATCGCCAGAATCCAGAGTGACCGTGGTGCAGAATTCATGTCTCAGCGTTTCCAGGACTGGATGCGTAAGAATGGAATTCTTCATCAGACATCTGCTCCATATACACCGGCTCATAACGGAGTCGTAGAAAGAAGACAAGGGGTTCTACAAACCATGATGCGTTGTCTTCTAGAAGATGCCAATCTCAGTAACGCATACTGGGGTGAAGCAATCAAATATGCAAATTACATTGTCAACCGTACTTGGAGCAGTGTAATCAATCAAACTCCTTTCTACATGCTGTATGGCTACAAGCCTAATCTCAAGAACCTCCATATTTTTGGTTCATATGCTATGGTGAACACTCCTATAACTCAAGGACCAAAGAGACTAAGATTTATGGGTATTGATGATAATTCAAAATGGTACAAATTCATTGATACTAAACATGTGATTGTCATTTCACAATCTGCTAATTTTGAGGAAGACATTGACTGGTCCAGGATTCATTCCAATGATCCTGAAGTTTATTTTCCTAGAGATGGTGTTCCAGATGCCACGCAGCCTGATGACAATTCGCAGGCAGATGTTCCTTCTACCAGTTCTTCACAACCTGATGTTCCGTCTTCTCAAGCCGCGGATGCTGATGCTAGCGACGAACGTGAGGACGAGGATGATGATGAAGAAGAAGAAGAAGACTGGTCTGTTGTTCCTAGACGCTCCAAGAGGGCCACAAAAGGAATCCCTCCACAACGTTATTCATGGCAACTGACAAAATCACCAGTACCTTTGATTTGCAACGTTACTCTTCCTCCAGAGACATTCACACAAATCAAACAGCTTCCTGATTCAGAACAAGACAAATGGTATGATGCAATGCAGGATGAAATGGACAGTTTGAAGAAACTTAATGTATTCACACCTGCAAAACCTCCAGCAAACAAGAAAGTCATTGGCACCCGATGGGTCTACAGAATCAAGAAGAAACCGAATGGTGAGTCTTTATACAAAGCCAGACTGGTAGCTCAGGGTTTCGCTCAACGTTATCCTGAGGACTACACAAACACTTACTCACCAACAGTCAGAACTGAAAGTGTAAAAATTGCTTTAACCACTGCAACTATTCTTGGTTTAGAAGTTTTTCAATTTGATGTGGACACAGCTTATCTACATGCAGACCTAGATGAAGAGATCTACGTGAGAAGCCCTCCAGGATTCCGAAAGCAAGAAGGGGATACCTGGTTCCTGAACAAAAGTCTTTATGGTCTGAAACAGTCAGGTTTAATGTGGTATTTATGTCTTACTGACAAACTAAATTCAATGGGCTTTATTAAGTCCGAAACTGATGAATGCGTGTTCACAAAAAGATCTAACAATGCATATGAGATAATTCTTGTTTATGTTGATGATATTGTTTATATTGGTCCAAATAAGAAAATGAGTGAGATTTTTGCTAAAAGTTTGCAGAGATACTTCACACTAAAATCTTTAGGACACATTAGCACTTATTTAGGTGTTCAAATTGAAAAGACACAGAAGGGGTTTGGTCTTTCACAAGAGGAGAAAATTGACCACATTCTACATCATTGCAACATGAAAGATGCTAGCACAACAAAGACACCCATGCAAACAGATTTTCACAACTTAACACATGAACCAAGTCCTGAGTTCGAGGATCAAACACTTTATCGTTCAGTCATTGGTTCACTATTATACATTAGTAGTTGGACCAGACCTGACATCGCACTTAGTGTTAATCTTTTATCACGACACGTAGGTAAGGCAACACAATTTCATTGGTCATGCATTAAGAAGTTGTTGAAATACCTAAAACACACTAAACACATGAAGTTATTGCTAGAACCAACACACACTGATCAACCAAAGCTGATTTGTTTTGCCGACGCCGACTGGGCGAGCGACAAGAAGTCACGCAAAAGCACTTCTGGTTACATGATGTTCCTAAATGGTTGTCCTGTTTACTGGCAAGTGAGAAAACAGAGTTTTGTTTCATGTTCATCTACTGAAGCTGAATATGCTTGTGTTTCAGATGCTTGTAATTCTCTAACGTGGTTTGATGCTTTGATCACAGATATCTGGACACGTCCGATTCGACCAATCACCGTGATGGAAGATAATGTATCTGTTGTTTATATTTCTGAGTCACATTTTACAGGTTCTAGGTCCAGACACATTGACATTCGTTATCAAAACACAAAGCAATTAGTTAAGCAAGGTTTTGTTAAATTGCAATATGTTTCTACACATGATCAGATCGCAGACATGCTTAACAAACCACTTGCTGCAAATCAACACGAGTATCTGCGAAAGAAGATGTGCCTTAATTGATGATTTGATGACGTCAGCCCAGACTAGCAAAAGAAGGGGTGTCACGATGTTAAAAAGTTTGCTAGGCCTGAACTGCCTAAACTGATACTCAAGAGTTAAACTAAGAAAGCTTTATTGCGCAGGTCATAAAACAAAAAAAAGGTTCTTATCTGAAAGTGATTTATTGCGCACGCGTTACACATTCCAAAATTCCTCTCTTCTTTGTTCGGCAGCCAACTTTAGCTAACGTAGCTTTCATTATCAAAATGTAACCAATTAGTTATTTTCTGTTTTATTTTATTATTAAAGTTTGTTTATTAATTAGAATACTTTTAAAGACTTATTTTTCTCAATATCTCAAAAGATATGCAGAAGGGAATCAGCCACGGTTCATCGATCTCTAACAGGGTGTTTTTTCCCCTGACAGGATTCACTTACCTTTGCTATTGGTTTGCAAATGTGAGCTCGCATGCGCAGAAGGTTGGCATTATGTTGGGGTGGGTGGGCGGAACCTCCAGCAACCAGTTCATGCGAACCAGTAAGAACTGGCTGGTCAGGCTGACACAGGACAGAACAAGTTATAACTGAAGCTTGACCTTTTAGTGATGAAGGCAAATGCTTGCTTTATGCCACATAACAATACTAAACCATTACCTGATCAAATCATAGAGTTCTAAGTTACCATATACATAAGCAATACACAACATTACTCCATTTCTTTTTACAAATTTTCCAATAAATGTGCCAGTATTACGGAACTTAATTTTGAATTTGTACCAATAACATCTATGTTTTAGTTTTCTTGAAACTTGTCCCTGAATGGTTGTTATAACATGAAGCAGCTAGCTAGCAACTCCTTTTGTAGTTATATTTTTTTCAATGTCACAAGTCTTAATTCCCTGAAGCCAAGGGTGGATTCAGCCGTTTGGGCAAACTGGATGCTAATTTTACATCTGGTTCACCGAATCAGTAGTTGCAAGGACTGGCTGGCCCTGCCCATCTCACCCCACCCCTCCCAGGGTTTCCACGCACCCTGTCAAAATGTCACAAGGGCCTCTGGAGCCAAGGAGAGGTTTTCACCTTCCTGGAGGTTCGAGGAAAGCCTCTGGAGTCTGGGGAAATGAAACCTCTCCCCCATGGTGCAGGAGGCTGAGTAGGCCACACCCACCATGGCCACACCCACCCAGCAACTGGGCAGAGAACTGGTTGCTCAAATTTTTGAATCCCACCTCTGCCTGCAGCGCTTGTAATATTTTATCTATAAATCATATCTTTTATGCATATAACTGACTAATCCTAACACCATATCTTTAATTAAGTTTTATTCATCCTTGTTCATGAATAGCAGCTTCCTAAAATGATTCCTTTACTAATCAGTATGTATGCTTTAGCTTGGAATCAAAGATTAGAACTGTTTAAAATAAAGTTAAAATAAAAAAAGCTTTGTGTAACAAATATTTTTGCAAAAAACTTTGCTGTTCTGCCATTCCCTTGGTTCCTCCAATGTGACCTGCTGTTTCGGTATAAAGTGGAAGCATCCTGGCAAAAACAAAGAACGTCTTTTAACTTTGTACCTTGTTAAGCCTGTTTTCTCCTAACCTATGACAACTACAAGGATATCTTTGAAAAGAGGATTTCTCTTTAAGCCCTGCTGATTTTTACCTCCTTCAGGTGCTACCAGTAGTGGTTTCAATTTTTTTTATAACCTCTTCTGTAGGTGTGGCCTGTTTTGTGGGAGTGGCTTGCTGGCCATGTGACCAGGTGGGAGTGGCTTGCTAGCCATGTGACTGAGTGGGAGTGGCTTGGCAGTCATGTGACTGGGTGGGCATGGCCAACTTGTAAAATGTGGTGAAACTCACTTAACAACGCTCTTGCTTAGCAACCAAAATGTTGGCTCAGGAACTCTGGCATTGAAGTGTGCAAGTCTTAAAGCTGTCAAGTTACAAGACCCTTGCACCCCTAACCCTTTAGAAAAAAATCCCCAGGGTTGTTCAAACTTGACAGCTTTAAGACTTGTGGACTTCAACTCCCAGAATTCTTCCTCTCGCTCTTCATCTTGATGATGTGCGGACGGGCAGGGGAGGGAGCTGTAGAGTTGTGGAACCTCTTCTATAGAAAAGGTTAGATCTGGCAGGAACCCACCTCTGGCTGCTACTCATTCCGAACATACTGGAACACTTGTGATTTCAGGAGCCAAGGAACAACAAGGCCTTATCAAGTCAAGTGATACTACTTCATAAGGCAAACATATCCAAAATTCCATCATCCATAGGAGAAATCCTTGATGTGTTAACATTCCAGGTTTTAGAGAAAAATAAATGATTATTACAGTTTATATGATTTTAGTAGTGTTTCAATGATTGATATTCCGAAGCCTGAAGTTTATTTTAAAGTGCCATGACCAGAATTGATTTTTTTTATCAAAATGTTGAAAAAAGTGTCATGTTATCATAAGACAATCTCTGTCCCTTTTGAATGTTTGTATGATGTTACAACATACATCCCAAAGAAGAAGTGGAGTTTGCTTTGTAATGGCATATCATTCTGTTTGTTATTTATGCCCTCCCTCCTGAGGGACACCTCAAGTGCATATGCTACATCAGCTGGTATTTTCTATATTAGCATACATATTAGTTGTATGAAATGTGTTTGAATATTAGTAGCTCGGGTTGGTAGTTAGGTTGTCAGTTTGAGCTCCAAGCTTCGTGATTTGGTTGCAAACGTTTTGTCACCATATGACAGTGATGCAATTCAACCGGTTCTATCCGGTTCAGGTGAACCGGTAGCAGTGGCGGTGGGAGGCTCTGCTCGCCCATCCCGGTTTTGACGCTCTGTGCATGCATGGAAGGTTCCGCCCATGAACGGAGGTGGCTCACATTTGCGAACCGGTAGCAAAGGTAAGTTGATTTCACTCCTGCCATTTGAGGAGACGTCAGTGTGTTTTGAATTGTGCTCATCTGTCAGAACACAGGTCTTTAAATACCTTTTTTTATTCTCATAAAAAGGTATTTAAAGACCTGTGTTCTGACCGCTGAGCACAATTCAAAATGTACTGACAATGTCTCCTCGAATGGTGATGAAATGTTTGCAACCAAATTGCCAAGCTCGGAGCTCAAGCCAACAGGCTAAATATTAGTTGTATGTTATACTTTTAGTTTTCACCATACAGTTTTGTTCTTAATGTCACTCACTTTATCTTTCTCACTCACTCATTCATTATCAGCTAAGCTATTATTCTGCATTTAAACTGAGTTGTTTCCTGTGACTTCTCTGAGGAAATGTTAACACGGCTTTATTCCTGAAAGTTATTAACTTAGCTCTATGTTATATTCACATTCTACTTCCAGAGATAAGACAGCTTGTTTATTTTGTTACTAAATTCTTCAACATCCTGGCGTCAATCTCTTTTATTTATTTAGTAGATTTGTGGGCCTCTCACCAAACGCCTCTGGGTAGCTTAACACCAAATCCCACAACAAAAAAGCAAATATGCTGAGGAGGAAATTCAGTCCAAAGCCTCATACATAACTGATGGTTACTAGGGCCATATCTCATCCTAACCTAAGTGTACAGAAACTGTCAGGTCTTCCATATTTTCCTAAAAGCCAGCAAGGTTGGGGTTGTATTCAGAGATTGTGCAATACTATTCCCGAAGTGTAGCAACTGAAAGATCTTTTTGTTCTTTAGTTCAGCTGAGTTCTCAGATGTCTCCTGAAAAGTATGACCTCCTTGAATACATTCAGAATAACATTGAGAATGTCTTTGGGGCAGTTTTATTTCCAATCACATTTAAATAATAGAAGCATGAGCAAAGATCCTTTGCCAAGTGCTAAAACTCATTGTGGGGATCCTGGAATTGAAGTTGAACTAAATGTAGAAGTCTAGAAATCTAGAACTCTTCTTATAACTTCTTTTTAATAGTTTATGTATGTATTAATAATTCTTCTTCTACATTCTTGCAGCCTGCTCTGCAATTGCGTGAGTGTTAAAAACTCATCCTCTTTCAGCAGGTTATGCTAACTAGAAGAACAATGTTTGTGTTCCTAATTATTTTCTTCAGTGGGGAGAGAAGGGGCAAAGCATTGTTTTTTTTTTTCAAATATACTTTATAGGCATTTAACGCAACTGCAATCAGGGAGTTGTTTTATTTTATTTTTTAAAAAAACGAGCCATGAAACTTTGGGACTGATCAGGTTAAACATTTTAATAAATTAAAATAAGGTGTGAAAACTGCATAAAACAGTACAAATGGATTTTCTCCCCCTGTGCTATAGAAGTACTGAACAGCATTGAACAGTAAAAAGAGAAGGAAATTACAAAGGCAGAAATCTCTTTCAGTGACCTTCTCGCTCGGATTCCAGCTGATGTTCTCTTTCAAGTTATTATAATTAAGAGAGTACACATTAAAAGGTTTTCATTTGTGAGATGGATGATGCGGTTTTACAACATGGCCAAATAATGTGCCCATTATGAATCTCGGATCCAGTGCCAACAAAAGTCTGCAACTTTTTCAGGTCCAGGAACTCAAACAGCAGAGCGAAGGACGCTTAATGACAATTTGGAATAAAAGCAGTACTATCCTTTCTCCACTGGGGATGTCTCATTTTAAAATCCTTAAATTGAGGGTTATACTAGTTCTCTGTTCTGGAGGTCATTTTTCTGCCAGACAAAAGGACTGTAGATTTGTCATAAGAAGAGGAGCTCAGCACTCACAGCAAAATACTGAAAGCAAATGGGCATCCAGAATATGGTTCTGTTTATGAAAAGATCGTAAGGATTGATGCTGTTCATTCAAGCCCTAGAATTTATCTTTTTTTTTTTATTTAAAAAAAAATGAGATTCCCCCCATCTTGAAGTTTGGGTTCCTGAATTGGGATATTGATTTCAGTGAATTAGCACAGCCAGGAAAACATAGGATAAAGAACGAAATGTTTGTATGTGGGGAGTCACGGAATAGAAATTAAATAAATAGTATGCCCCTGGACCTCCCAGAGTCTTAAAAAAGGCCTTAACTGTGAATAATGGGCAAAGGAATGGCATCACATTGCCGGAATAAATATTATAGTCTTATTATACTTGTTGCCTTTAATCTTGTAACTATTTTTTTTCTGGGTTCCTTGCAACATCTCTCTTTCTACAAAATTTAATTGTAGTTGCTTGATGCTACTTTAATAAAATTGTGACAATAGTAATTCATGTTCTGAATCTCTGGAAAAGAAGGAATTTATACAGTACCATGGCCACTTTGTGGACTTGTTTATCTGGTAAAAAGGCAAAAGTAAAGATCCTATAAAGCAGACATAAAACTTTCGTGCAACATCAGAAGAAAGAAACAGGAGCACTAAAATCTGAATCTAACAAGCTGCTTGGATGCAGGATGGAAAGTAAAACAGCAGCTGGTGTCAAGCTTATCGCTGTGAAGACATAACGCTCACCCACATTGGAAACGGAAAAAATGGTCCACTGGACCTTTAACGCGAAGAAAAATTGTTCAGTAATTTTACAACATAAAGCCCTGTACAAGTCTATGGCCTCCAGCACTATTCCTGCAGTCTTTTTACAAGTACTGGGTACTGACTGTGAAGAGAGCAACACTGCTTGTTAAAATAAAAGGGTTATCCTAGTTTATCGGTTTGTGGTTCCTGAACATCTCTTACTGATCTGATCTTTATAAAATTGGTTGTTACCAATAATCCTAACTGTATACATTTCAGTGGAATAACTGGATGTCATATTTTTTTAAAAGCCACCTCACTCACAAAAGAACCCTGCGTGGTGTACAATCAAGTATTAAAATATAAAAACAACACACACATGTTAAAAAAAATTAAAAGAGGCAAAGGTACTTAAAACACTGGTAAAAATTAAATTGAAAGGCGAAGGGAGGGCTCCCACGGTGCCAGCCCAGCCGGACCCATAGTTGTTTATTTATTTTATTTAGTTTGTCAAACATGTATGAGATAACAGGTGTAAGTATAAACATGGACATGGACACAGGAAATGGGTACGAATAAATAGGGACAGTAGGACAAGGACTGTAGGCCCACTGGTGCGTTTACAGACCTCTTAGGAAAGGGGTGAGGACCATGCTAGACAGTTTAAGGTTAACGTTATGGAGGTTTGAGGATGTAACAACAGAGTCAGGTAGTGCATTCCAGGCATTGACCACTGTGCTGCTGAAGTCATATTTTCTGCAATCGAGTTTGGAGCAGTTTACCTTGAGTTTGTATCCATTGTTTGCCCGTGTATTATTGCGGTTGAAGCTGAAGTAGTCATTGACAAGTAGGACGTTGTAGCAGACCATTTTGTGTACTACTCTTAAGTCAGACCTTAGTCGGGGTAGTTCTAGGTTGTCCAATCCCAACATTTCAAGCCTGGTGGCATAAGGTATTCTATTGTGAGCCAAAGAGTGGAGTACTGTTCTCGTGAAATACCACTGGGCTTGCTCAATTGTATTAATTGTTGCATAATAGTTGCATAATAGTTGCATGCTCTTCAGGGCTCCCCACACAGGGCAGTAGAGCCATGTTTTCACTTTGCTTAATGATCATTTGTTCAGCAATCTTTGGTACTTTTGACAGTAATGAACATATAGTAGTTCTAACTGTTCCCAAAGTTCTGATTGTTGCAGTAGCCCCATAGATACATGATCAGCAATTGGCAGCCAGCCTTTAGTTACAACCTCATCTGCCTATCTCTCACCCATCTCTCCCCATTTGTTTCCTTGCACTTTGCTCATACCTAACCCTACTAAACCCTGCCCTTGTTGTCTTCTTCTGTTGGGGAGAGGAGGGAGCTCTACAAAGGGAGTTTGTTAGGCCTGGGCAGACTAAAGGCTGTGGGATAGAGTCCATGATTCATGCAAGGCAAGAGAAGCATTAGGTCCTTGCCTAATGACCCTAACTGGGACTACCAGAAATTTTACCTTAGTATAATGTTTTGCTTAACAACTGCTTCACTTAGCAACATAAATTATGATTGCTGTTAGGGTCATTAAGCAAGGATTACCTGCAGCTGAAATCTCTCCAGTTTAATAAAGCAATAATTAAAACCACATCACACACCCTATACAAAAATCTCAATTGCACCCAAGCCAGTGAAGAATTTTGTGATTTGTTGCAGCAACCTTTTATAGCCAAATATTTAACTGTTGAATAATGCAAGGCAGTCTGTTTAGTGATATTTTAGTATATGACTTTAAAGTATTGCATAAGTGCTTCCCCCCCCTTTTTTTAAAGTACCTGAATTGAAACAAATTACTTCTCTATCATACTAAATTCAGAATTGCTGATAAAATATAAGGGGACATTTTTGTAAGCCAGATACTGGTGATATATTTAAAAAACAAATTCTTATTTATTCATAAAAAGCATCCAATCTCAGACAGAAATATACTTCCATTCAAAATTTTAAAAACCTGAAATAATTGCAGGGTTTTTCTTCTTAAAAAAACATTAAAAACTTCCCCCTTAACTCTTCCTGATTTGTGTGCAGCAATTTAATTCTTAAAGGGAAATAATTTTGACTGACTAATACATTTATTTCTAACACATGCTGAATGTACTATAGAGTTCTTAAAAAAGCATACATTTCTGATTTTTGAATATTATTTTAACTTCTGAATATTACTAGAATTTCATGTGGATCCTGAGATATAACGGGCACCAATATGTACAAATAATTATACAGTTTGATACAGGTTTCATTTATTTCACTAACAAAATTATCTAACATGCAGTTTATCTGCATAAAGTAGCAATTATCCCTATAATTGAATCAATTTAATTAAAGTAATAATTAGGGCCAGTTCTGTAGAATTTTATAAACAACTAGGCTAATTTGGACAAGCTGTTCCCTATACAAATTAAATAAATTTTGGTTCCTTTCATCATATTCTTCATCACATAAATTCTAATAGGCAATTCAAAATAAATTTCCGAGGCCTTCCATAAAAAATAAATTGTTACTCATCAATCAGAAAATCCTTATAAAGCTATAAGTTATAAAAGTTCTGAGACTTTCATGATCCAGAGTCAGAAACATAATCCTGAAATTAAGAACACTGGGCAAAACAATGGATCTTCTTAAAAATAGCCATCCCATCACTATTGCTTCAATAGCAATAACACTTAGACCAGTGGTTCTCAACCTGTGGGTCGGGACCCCTTTGGGGGTCGAATGACCCTTTCACGGGGGTCACCTAAGACCATTGGAAAACACATATTTTTGAAAAAATATGGAAAACATAAAATAATTTTATGGTTGGGGGTCACCACAACATGAGGAACTGTATTAAAGGGTTGCGGCATTAGGAAGGTTGAGACCCACTCATTTAGACTTATATACCGCTTCAAAGTGCTTTACAGCTCTAAGTGGCTTACAGAATCATCATATTGCCCCCAACAATCTGGGTTTTACCAATCTCAGAAAGATGGAAGGCTGAATCAACCTTGAACTGGTCAGAATTGAACACCTGGCAGTCAGAAGCTAATTCGCCTGTAATACTGCATTCTAACCACTGTGCCATCATGGTTCTTCAGTCTCTTAAGTTCTCCAGAAATTCATGAAGAAGCCCAGGACCACGTCAAGAAAGTTAAGGCCTCTGTTGTCTTGGCTTAAATACCATGGGTAAAATGATATTCAAAGGAAAGTAACAAGAAGGAAGCCATCAGCCACTAAGAAAAATATTGATGTTCATCTCGAGTTTGCAAGAAACCACTTTGATGACCTTTCTAACTGGAAGAATATTCTATGGGGAGATGAGTCAAAAGTGGAAATTTTCAGTGTAATGTAAGCATCATTTTATCTGATGGAAATAAAACTCTACATACTTTAATAAAAAATAGATTTTTTTGTCCCTGTCCTACTGTCCCCACTTATTTGTATCCATTTCCTGTATTCATAATCATGTTTATACTTATATATGTTATCTTATACATGCTTGACAAAATAAATATAATTAAAATTAATTAAATTAAAATATCATAGCATTGTCAAACATGGAAATGGTGATATCATATTTTTGGAGTGTTTGCTGCTCCGGAATCTGGATGACTTGCCAGTTCAATAAAGGAAACATGAATTGTGCTTTGACTAGAGAATTCTATAAGACGGTATCATGGCTCATGAATATCAAGAAAATCTAACAAAACAAAGAACATTTTTAGTCATCTTTAAGTCAGAGTCCACTGTAAATCACATAAAAGTATTGTGGCAGAACTTGAAATGAACAGTTCGTGCAAGAGCACTCTCAAATGTTGTTAGTGTAAAGTTCTGACATAATTTAGGAGCAAAGATATGGGGAAAAAATCCAGAAAATCTGGAAGAAGGTGAATCCTTCCCCCCCCCCCACAGAACTCTACATG
Source organism: Natrix helvetica (assembly GCF_964273705.1). Taxonomy (NCBI): domain Eukaryota; kingdom Metazoa; phylum Chordata; class Lepidosauria; order Squamata; family Natricidae; genus Natrix; species Natrix helvetica. The sequence goes on from NC_138552.1 coordinate 77,286,311, forward strand.
ATGGATTGCATTCAATTTGTGCATCAGAATAACTTCTTCTCAAATTTGTATTGCGTAATTATGCAACAAATGTTAACACATATCTATAGTGACACATATTATTATTACTTGAAGCTACTTTTGAAACTTTTTAGAGACACTGAGCCAGAACCAATAGGAATACTGTCAGCAGGATTGCAGGCTGGAACATGTTACAATAGCTGCCCTAGTTACTGATGGTGCTAGCTAAATAAGGCAAATAAATCAATGAAGGCCCAGATCAAGACTATTTTAGAACTCTTATTTTTCTGTTTTGGCCTCTGAGATCTGATAGAGAGGACATTCTGGTGGAAGCACAACTGGGGAGAAGAGACAAAAGTGACTATTCCATGCTATAGGTCTCCCTACTTTGTGAGACAGGTTGATACTCTCCCTGATGCTATTATGTCATCTGGCAAGAACTTTCTGTTGATTAATATTTGTTAATGATATTAATTTTCCCCATCAATGTCATTCAACTATGTTTACCTGCTATATCTCCCTGCTTCTCTAAGCTAGTCTACTGCTGGTAATAGTTTTTTTCTTTCTCTTTAGTTTTTGTTCTTCAGTTGATTTTAAGTCTACACTAATTTTTCAGGCTCTTATTTATATAAATGCACAAGGCACTTGGGAAGTGCAATATTTGTTCCTCTTTAGCAATGTGTAACTTATTCTATGATGCTTTTGAATTGTGGTGCTGGAGAAAACTCTTGAGAGTCCCTTGATTCTCAAGGAGATCAATTAAGTCAGTCCTAAAAGATATCAACCCTGACTATTTTTTAGAAGACAGTCCAAAGACAACTTTAAGGTACTGAAGCCGAAGCTCAAATATTTTGGCTACCCACTGAGAAGAGAGGACTTGTTGGAAAAGACCCTGATGTTGAGAAAGATTAAAGGCAAAAGGAAAAGAGGCAACAGAGGATGAGATGCTTAGAAAGTCTCTGATGTAATGAAGATTAATTTGGGAGATGGTAGAAAACAGGGGAATCTGTTGTACTAAGGTCCATGGGATAGTGAAGAGTCATAGAATGATTTAACAATTGAACAACAACTTTTTATAAGAAAAATATAGTGGTGAAGTACAAGTTTGTTACTGCTGATTTCATGAAGCGCAAGAGGTCTGAGTGTCTCCCTATAAGAACAGAGAAAGATCTGAGTCACCCATTGTTCTCTGTCCCTCTTGAGTAGAAGAATTTTCATTATAAACCTTTGCAATTTTAAGCTTCACCCAATAGCTTTTATGGCTCACATCCCATTAGCATTATTTTAAAACAAGGAAAATTATAGACTGAGATTGTTTACAGACACCTGTATTGATATACACTAGTTAGCTTGGGGACGTATCATCAGGGAGATATATATCCAAATGAATTGCCAATAGATCTTGTGTCCTTAAGAATAAATCATAGCCCTTCCATTTGACAGTGAATCTGTCATCCTCAAGTGCCATCTTTTATGCTTGTGAGCCCTGTTAACTTTGCCTAATTAAAACAGCTGGAGATGTCTGTATACCGGTGAGCTGTCGTCTTTTGCTTGAAAAGAAATGAAAGATTCTGAGAACACAAATATGATGCAGTGAAGTGAAATGAGATCAGATCTTATTGATAGATTTTTAACAACTAGAGTCTGCTTATCGGTTTTAAAGAGTTACGGCCTTTCCATACTGCTAAATTCAGTGAAGCATTCAGTTAGTTGAAAAATCTTACTCATGATGCTTCTGACCAACCTGAGAAATGTTAATTTAAGGGCAAATTGCATACTATACGCTCATTTCTAAAACTGAATTGGTCACTTTTGATTTAAACACAAAACAGTAAAGGATCTTAAATTTGTTTCAGACACCTATATAGAATATAGCCCTATACACCAATTTCCTGTTTCAAATTTCCATTCCATTTCTAATAGCCTCTGAAGATGATATTTACAACAAAGAATCAAGGGACAGGAATTCCAACAGAGAACTGATATTCTTTTGGGCAGCAGGTTCTGCATCTAATCCATAGGTGAAGGTGCTTCAAAAAAGAAATGGATGGTTCTAGAACTCTTCCGGGGGGTGTGTGTTCCAGAACTGGTTGGTACCAGTTTGCTGTGCACACCCGTTGCTCGCACATGTGCAGTTGACTGTCAATTGTTCTGTGCATGCACAGAAACATGCTAGCAACGGCAGAAGAGATCAGGGAACCAGTTTGGGGATGTGGCCAGCCTGGGTCACTGCTGCTTCAGCAACCCAGGCCAAATCATGACTACCGGTTTGGCCAAGCCGGGCCGAACTGGGAGCAATCCACCTCTGACCCTTTGTTAAGAAAATATGCCTCTCTGATGTCACTCAATATAACTATTTATTTACATTAAATTTATATTCTGCCCATCTCAGTATCCAAAGGGAGTCTGGGTGGCTTAAAATGCAGTAGAAATGTCACCGTGAAAGACTGAAATTGGTGAATGTCGACATTCACCGGTGAATGTTGGTGAATGTCGACATTCACCGGTGAATGTCGACACATACCAATTTCGGTCTTTCACAGTGACATATATATAACGAGTCAGTGTAACGCTTTACTTTTGCTTTTCAATTCGCGGTCCTGGAAACTACTCGTTCTAACCGCGCAGGATCGCAGTTTTTTTTAAAAAAGTCCGTGAATAGAAGACGCTTAAAAGGAAGCGAGGAGCCGAGGTATTAGGGTAAGGGTATTAGGGTAAGGGTGTCGAGAGGATAAGGGTATTTAGCAAATATTTCACACATACACCAAGCGACTATGTGAATGTCGACATTCACCAGATTTCAGAATTTCACAGTAACAGAAACACAAATATAAAAGGAACTAAAATTAACGGTTGTCTAGTGTGTTCACAGAATAAAAACTGCAATACTAGATGCAAAATGCAAGTAAAATAAGCAGATTAAACCATTGCTTACCGCAAATTATTGCTTTGCCGTTGCTTTAATTCATATTCAAACCTCTGATTTTGTTACTTCAGTTTATAAATCCACTATTTTATTCTTTAGAAATATAATAGGTTATGTTATTACATTTGCATTATCTAACACTTAAAATTTTGCTTATCAACGGCTGTAAGAAACTGAAGTTGAATTGAATTGAATATTTAAATGTTTCAAAAGAAATACATTAAAACAGCAAGATGGGTGAATATATATCTCATTTCTCTTTTCTGCACCCATTATAATTGATATTTTTCTTTAAGAAATCATATTTTTACAAACATTATTGTAATGTTGCAATTTGTCCACAAAACCGCCAGATAAAACTGCCAATTCCATTTAGTTTGGGCTCTCTTTTCCCCGTTCTATTTTTTTTTGACCTGGGGAACATTTGCTTGTTTTATAACCCACAATTAACACCCAATGAGTGATGAGTAATGTTTTTACAAAAGATGTATTGAAATGAATATGTCCATGGTTTCAATTCTTTGAAATGTGTTGATGTTTGCAGACGTCTTGGTCCCCTTAAGATAGCCTTGCTCAGTCTCCAGCCTATGACAGCAAGTCTTCATTGACAGAGACAAGACAGGGTGATGCTTTTAACATAATACTGCAGAGAAGGAGAGCTAAGCCATTGTTTTGTATAATAAAATATATCCAGCCATTCTCCTAATTTCATCAGCTTATACAAGTCAACACAGACATTAATGAAGAAAGGTTTCCAATTAGCCACAGTCTGAGACTCATCCAGCTTTTCAGTAACCTTCAACTGTCAGCGATAAAAAGGACAGTTCAATATGATGTGGATCATTCATTCCAAATCGCCACAACTTATTTATGACAAACACAACTAGTGGACCACACAGAATTCACTGGATTGCTTGCATTAAGTGGGTACTTTGGCTTGAGAACTCCTCTGCTAATGATCTTTGTTTTTCCACACTGAAAGCAGAGTGTGCTATTGTATCATTCAATTGAATGGAAGCTAACTCTGATCAGACCTGCACAAAGAGGGACCATGAAACAACACAGTAAATATTGCATAGTCCTATTCAGTGTTGCATCTCTAGGATGCTCAATTCCAGACAGTTTTCAGTGGACTGGACTGTTTCTATTTCTGCAAATCCTGTTATTCTTCTGAGCATTCCTGTATCATTTACTAGCTTTCCAGTTGTAGCTATTTATTCAGCAAGCTCAGCACTTGAACTCACTATGCATATACAAGAAAACCTATAAGTAACAAAAATTAATAGCATTGGTCAAGGGATTCTCTCTCTTTTCTCTCTCTCTACTTTCACATTTTTATTAAACAATATATTACTTACTACTTATAGAACGGAAGAAAGTTTAATTCTTCATGTGCCTAGAATGCTCAGAAATAAATCTTGTTCATTGTAATGGGATTTCCTGCCAAATTACAGTTGACTTCCATCTTATGTGTTCTTACAAAAGCGTAATTAATTAGAACGGATTTGCATAAGGTGAATTGATTTCAATGGTATACATAAATATTTGTACCAGTTTAAACCACTTTGCAATACAAATTCCTCTATTTCTGGCATGTATAGCATACCTGTCATCAAGTGAGATTTATGCCATTACATTAGCCAGTACTACCAGGTGCAGTGGTGAACTTCAATTTTTTTTACTACTGGTTCTGTGGGCGTGGCTTGGTGGGTGTGATAGGGGAAGGATACTGCAAAATCTCCATTCCCACACCACTCCAGGGGAAGAATATTGCAAAACGGAGCCCAGGAGGGCCATGCAATACAAAATGTATTATTTTTTTATATATTGTAACTTCTTGTCCTCATGGTGTACAGTAAATGGATACATACAAATGTATGTGTGACTGAAGATTTCAGCCTTCCCCCTCCCCTTTTAGGAAAGGTACTTCAATCTCACAAGAGATAAAAAAAACCAAATTTTATTTTTTTTAAAAGACATAAAATATATGAACTTCTATTTACTTTTTAGAAATAAATATGCAAAAAAATCATGCAATATTCTAAGTTAGCCACTAAAGCTCACAAATAGTAAGCTTGGACAGGATCTTAGAGAAGAGACTACAGTTAGATTGTATTTCAAATCACAAGAAGTTGACTGACAAACTTTTTAAAATTTCTTGAACAGGGCCTGAGCGAAGAATAAACTATTTTTTTAAAAAACCAAGATAGTATAACATTTAAAAAAGAAACCAACATTATTAGTAACAGTGTGGATTGCTTGAAAGCATTTTCAGCATTGGAGATAATTTAAAATACAGCTTTAAAATTATGTTGTTTCAAGAGTGAAAAAATATGGGACAATTCAACTGTATTTAAAATCATTTTGATAATTGGACATTTAAATTATTTCAGCTCTATGATAAAATGGGCACAAAATTTTGAAGAACCAATAATGATGGAAACATGGGAAGAGATTTGGGTAAGAAATGTAAAATTTACACAAGCTCAGAACTTGAGAGAGAATTTCTACAAGATGTTGTACAGATGGCATTTAGATCCAAAAAGGCTAGCCTGTATGTATCCGAACCTACAATCTAAATGTTGGAGATGTGACTGTGCTGGTGCCACATACTACCATATTTGGTGAACTTGTAAAAAAGTTAAAGCATTTTGGATAAAAATATGGTGGGTTATTCAAAATATTTTGAAAAAGAGGATAAAGTTCACACCCCAGTTGTTTTTGTTAGGCATAGTTTCAGACTGTACTGTCATAGACACTAATCTGATCTTGAACCTAACGACGGCAGCAAGATTGTTGGTGGCGCAATACTGGAAGAAGGAAGAGTTGCCTACTATCCAAGAATGGACATTAAAAGTAGTAAACTTAGCAGAGATGGCCAAAATTTCAGCGTATTTGAAGGATCATTCGGATGAGAAGTACAAGCTGGACTGGAGAAGATGGACTGACTATATTCAAAACAAATACCGGACTAAAAAATTTCAGTTAGTTTATGAATGAAGGCATAAAGAACGTTACAATTTATTCAAAGTTAGTTTAATAAAGGGGGAGTTAAAGCACAAGAATAGTAACATGTTAAAATTAGTTAGCTTATGTTAGCGTATGGTTGTTAAATGTTTATACCCTATATTTTGCTCTGGGAGGTCGGGGGGAGGGAGGGGGATGAGGGGAGGGTAAGGGGGGTGATAATTGTAAAATTTATTAAAAATTTTAATTAAAAAAAAGAAAAAAATATTTCAGCTCAAAAGTGATAAAAGTATGATATTGACCTTTTCAGTGTTAGTGAAGAGGAATTAAACTTATGTAGACCTTAAAGGTCTAGACTGAAAGATCAAAATTATGTGGGCTTAAGGGAGTTGCTTTTTGTGAGCTTGTTAATGATGTGAGATATAAACCTACATGGTGTATGCCAGGGATGTCAAATTCAAGGCCTTGCTGACAGCCCTGGGCCCTGCAAACAGCAAAGGACTGGCCCACGGTGCCTCTGCCGGTGAAATTGATGGGCTGCAAGTTCCGTTTTCTCTGGCAGAGAGCTGCAGGAGGCCATCAGGAGCCCGTTTTCTCTGGCAGAGTGCTCGGGCCACCACGGGCGTCCCTGACATGAATGACAAGCTGGCTACACTCACCCTGGCCATGCCCACTCTACAACCCCCCAAAGTCAAACACAACCCTGATGTGGCCCTCAATGAAATCAAGTTTGACACCCCTGGTTTATACCATAAAAATGCATGTGGAGTTTTTAAGAACATTCCAGCAACAAGGGACTGGGAGGACTCGTTTTACCAGCATATACATCTCGGTTCAAAGTCCAGTCAATGAATGGCAATTTAAGGATACACACATCTCTCTTTGCTGCAGTAGTAATCATTTAGATTTTTTTCAGCCTACTAATTGTACCTTTAGACGAGGTTCATTGCTGCAAGAGTAAAGATATATATGTACAATAGATGCAGAGATGGGAAATCATTCAGCATTATTTGGCGTAGGAGCCTAATAGGTCTATCCATGGTTATAAAAAGACCACTAAAATTCAATATTGTAGCAAATCTATCACTTCATTTCCTGATCTCTCACCTGCCAGTGAAAAATATATATACTTTTTGTCTATCTTAAACTTTTGCAAGTTCTTTAAACTACCTTTTGGAAATTTTGATATAGAATCATAATATCGAAAAAGGGTGATTCAGGCCAAGCTTGTCAAAGAGACTGGATGAATAATTGACAGCAAAAAAAATGGAAAGCTTAGTGACAGCATTTAAGTTAAAGGGACCAATTGAGGTAGATAGAGGATTCAGAGACTGTGGAGTATAACTAATTGTTGTATTCCTTTTTCACTTATAGAACAATTTAACTTTTAAGCACTTGTGCTATGGTCCAGCTCAGGGGTGTCAAACTCAAGGCCCACGGGTTGGATTCGGCCCGTGATGTATTTGGATCTGACCTGCAGGGCCATCCTGGAAAATATATGGGGCCAGTCCACATCTCTTCGGTCCAGTCTACCTGCATCACTTCAGCCCGGTCTACCCACATCACTTCAACCCGGTCTACCCAATGTGAGGAGGAAACATCAGAGGTGGGGTCCTACCTCTGGACCTACTCAGCCCCCCACACCCCCGAACCAGTTATATCGGTGCCATAGGTGGCGCCATCTTCTTTTTTGCTTCTGCACATGTGTAGAAGCAATTTTTTCACTACTGCGGATGCACGTGTAGTGGGCATCAAGCGTGTGTGTGCCCGAAGCACATCCCTGGGCAAACCAGCAGTAAAAGAATCTGGAACCCACTCCTGGGAAACATGCTAGCAGTTTGCAGAGTGGCGTCAAGCTGGCCATGCCCCTGCACTTGGCCACCCCCCCTCCCACACACGCTGAGGAGAACCACCCTGATGTGAAATTGAGTTTGACACCCCTGGTCTAGCTATACTTTGTTGTCATGCCACTGGGTTAGTTTGGTAACTTTACACACATTTTAGATTTCTAGAAGCCTTAGCCTTGGAGGAAATTGCTAGATACATGTTGTCAGGCCTGTAGTTATGTTCCTTTTAGGATCTTTGGCCTGCCACACTTTTTATTAATTTCTTATGCTGTTTCATTAGTGTAGTAGTTGGGAGGGGGGAATAGAAAGGAGTAGGATTGTGGAATGTATTGTTATGGTTCTTCTTAGAAGCTCAAGGTCGTCTTTTGTCTCTGTACCTCGACACCTGACCAGAAGCAGAGGGGTGTACATGCCAGTGTGGAAGATGAAGATTGGATGGGGTGTGAGGATAGATAATGAACTTTCAACTGGGTGAACCCACAGGATGTACATTAGAGTTGAAATTTCACAGCACAATGCCAACATGTCTGTCTTATTAAATTGGAGTTTTAAGGATAACTTTGCTTTGGACAATGATTTAATTCTGCATGATATTTGGAACGCTGACACATGTCAGTTTTCCTATGCTTGGAAACAATGGAAGAAAGGTTGGATGGCCTTGACCTGGGCAGAATTTCCTCCAGGTGTCCTTTCCTGATTTGACTGAAGCATGGGAAACTTAGGGGGCTGTTGAGTTGTTGTACATGAAAAAGAGGACACTCATATATACTTCCTGGCCTCATTGTAACCAAAATGCAACACTTCCTACCATGAAGACTTCATCAAGATTTTCTTCCTTGACAAAATTCAAAAGCAATTTGTTTCCATCAAAGTGAAGATTGGTTCAGAAAACCACAGAACAAATTTTAAGAACAGCTCTACTTAAGATGTTGCATTTATATTCTGTTACAGAACTGAAAATGGTGCAGCTACTTAACTACCTTGTACCAGAATTTCATGCTTTCTTTATTTCTATAAACTAAATTAGAAAAAAAAATGTCTTTTTTTTCTAAAGGCAATAATTGCTTGTTTACTAGGAATATAAAGTAATGTTTTATTAGATTATTACTTGAATTAAATATAAGAAAGAGATAAATTGATAGACAGATAATTGGATGGCTTCATGTTTTTAAAAGTTAGTGAAAAAGACTGTCTTGTGATTTGCTGATGAACCACATCTATGTGCTCAGAAGTAACTGAATTAACCTAGTGTGACTAAAAATCTATTGAACAATTTATGTTGTATTGGAAAGCAGCTAATCACAAAATGGCAAGTGGAGGGGTGAAGGTGGGAAGCATAGGCAACATTAGATATTGTATCTGTGATGAATACTTGGGAGACATTGCCCAGGAAAATTACTGTCATGATACTAGCAAAATCTATAGGGAACAGTCTGTTTAGAAGACAGCAGTCACAGTGAAATAAGAAACAACTAATGTTTTTAATATATTAAATTATATTGACAGTCATAAAAAATAACACCCTATAATTTACAGAACAAATTCTACTTCTGACCTGTATATAAGTTCATTGGTCACGTACAGAAACCTGCAAGGAAATTCATTCACCTGAATCTGCAAAAGCACAATGTTGATAAGCACTTGCTAAACATCAGACCTGACAGGTCTGTGTAGTTTAGTAGGCCAGAAGATATAGCCAGTGATAGGATTCAGCCCAGTGGTGGGTTTCAAATGTTTTTGGAACCTCTTCTGTAGGTGTGGCCTGCTTTGTGGGAGAGGCTTGCTGGCCATGTGACTGAGTAGGAGTGGCTTGACAGTCATGTGAACGGATGGGAGTGGCCAAGACAATGTCATTGAATTCTTTGCCCCAATGTATGATCTACAAAAAGAAGATATAAAAAAGGAAATTTATTATTTTGTGCATTTACTACTTAAATAAGATTAAAATAAGTACACAAAACAATAAAAGAGCTACTTACAGAAGGTAAGTAGGTTACTACTAACTACTTGCATTTCAAAGGGAATACAGTACATATTTAATTTTACACATGTTAGCAGCTGCTGGCATTGTGTTTGCACAACAGTGGAAAAACAGAGATATGAAAATGAATAAATATTACAATGTGCAGGAATGAATAAATTGACAATTAAAATCAAGAAGGCTTCGAAGACTTTTTCACATGAGATTTGTTTTATCAATTGCTAACTAACAGAAACAGCAATTAGAAATCTAAAAGTATGAAAGAAAACACCAATTATGTAAGGAAAGGTCACTAAAATGTATAAGAAAATATTATTAGTACTTGATCATTATTAAGGTGTAGATAACTGTGGGACATTACACACCCACACACACAAACTATGACAGTGCCAGGAAAACACCAAAAAATAACAATTTCCCCCCAAAAGACTGCAGTTGAAACCAGTTTTTCCCCCCTAACCCTAAGGACAGGAAAGGCAAAGGAATAAAAACCATCAAGGCATTGTGGGAAATTATAAAGGACAGTGCCAGGAAGCTCACAGAACCAGCAACCATCTCACAATTACTTAAACAACCAGGTATCACACAGGAACACACAAAATCTGGCAAAGCTGCCTTGCACCAACCCGGCCTTCCCATAGAAAAGCAGCCACCTTGAGACACATAAACCATGCACCAACCTGTACACTTAAAAGCAACGTATTGCAGCACAAATAAAACATTTGCAAAAAGGAATAACATTTTTTGTAATAAACATTCTATAAACAATAAATAAATAAAAATTTCCTAAAAATAATTAAAAAAAAGATATTCTACACACAATAAATTAAAATAAAACCATTAAAATATTATATAATAAATTAAAATAAAACCATTAAAAATATTCTATACACAATGAATAAAATTTGAGATTGTGGAGAGATAATTCTGAGGCTGGTCATTGTGGAAGGTCCTGTTGAGGAGTTCGTCATGACCACGAGGCAGGAGGCATATCAATTTAATAAATGAAGAAATAAATGCCCTGTGGTCTCGATGGTTTGCTTGCAGATGTTTTATTGTCATTGATGTGAGATACCTAGCTGGGTCATGAAATGTCTGGAAGAAAACCACCAAGCTCAGGGAACACCAAGGACCCTGCTGTCATCTCCGTCCCCCCCCCCCCTCATCGTCCTCCTCTCTATATATCCCATTCTTTCTAGCACTAATGATGATGATAATACCTGGTCTGGGTAATGAAACATCTGCAAGAAAACAAGCTAGAGAACACCAAGGACCACACAGTCGTCGCCCTCCTCCTCCTCTCTGTATACTCCATTTTTTTCTAGCACTGATGATGACACATGGTTGGGTAATGAGATGCCTGCAAGAAAACCACCAAGTTCAGAGAACACCAAAGGACCCCCCAATCCTCTCACTCCTTATCTTTTTCCTTTTTGTCCTTCTACTTCTCCTCCTCCTTCCCCCCAACCCCACTCCCTTCTAGCACTGATGATGTTACCTAGTTTGGTAATGAAATGTCTGTAAGAAAACCACCAAGCTCAGAAAGCAGCAAGGATCCCACTATCCTCCACCTCCTCTTTCTCCTTTTCTTTTTGTCCTATCTTTCTCCTCCTTCCCCCACAACCCTACTCCCTTCTAGCACTGGTGATGTTACCTAGTTTGGTAATGAAACGTCTGCACCAAGTTCAGAGAGCACCCAGGACCCCTCATTACAACCTCATTACAAACTACTTTCTATCTCCCCATGCTCAGAAAAGGAAGCCCGTGCAAGTCCTTTGCTAGCAGGAAGGTTCTAGGATGCCTGCCGCCACCAAAGCACCTTCACGGAGTTGCTTTTCTGAGCATGGGCAGATGGATGGCGCAAAATACCACCCATCTCCACGTGCTCAGAAAAGGAAGCCCGACATCTAAAAGACCACCTCCTGGAAAGTCAGGCTTTGCTGCCTCTGCCCCAACATCTGCAACCTCCAGTCCTAGCACACAATCAACGTTAACAGCCTTCAAGCAACCTAAATCTATGGACTTGGAGCTTCATCAAATGCTTCAACAACTTCTACAGGGACAAGAGGAAATAAAGAGACAATTGAAGGAGATGAAAGAAGAAATTAAAGAGAACCAGGATAAAATTAATAAGAACTCACAGAGACTGGATCTTTTGGAAGATGGGGCAGCTGAGATGAAGGGGATAGAGGGTGTGCAGAGGGGAAACAAAGGACTTGACACCCAACAAATGAAAATAGAGTTTGAGAGAATGTCTTTTTATCTTAGATTTCAGAACGTGATGGAGACAGATGATGAAAACATAAGGGACATCATGACAACCATTTTGGCTGAGTATATCCAGAAGGAAAAACAACAGATGGGGTGGGAAATAGACCTGGTCTATAGAGTGAATTCAGCCTATGCTAGAACACACAATGTCCCCAGGGAGGTACACATTAAATTTCTTAGGAAAAGCACAAGAGATGAAATCCTGAATGCACAAAGGGGGCAAGCCTTGACATACAAAGATAAGGAGATAACCATTTTGAAACAGATCCCCAAGAAAGTGAGGGAGAAAAGAAAATTTTATTCACAATTGGCGAATAAACTATACCAGAAGGGGGTGTGGTTTCGATGGTTCGAAGGAATGCTAATATTCTGGGAGGAGACAAGAGTTAGAATTAATACACCCATAGAGGCACAGGCCTTTATGGAAAAAAATAAACTACTCCTAGAAAAACCAGAAGACACTTCAGTAGATGTACAAGACACGGGAGGGGCTGGAGCACTGCCAGCTGAGGGAGATGGGGCGACATCAAGAAAGCTCAGATCACACAAATAAGTAAGAAAATCCACGTGATATAAACTGACCGAAATTACCAATTGAATTTACCACACTGACTATATGCTATTATGTAATATTTGAATTCTATGCAAATGTATACTATGAGTTTGGAGGGGGGGGTGCACCTACCGCATTTCGCGGCTGCCAAAATTTGTAATCTCTCCCATACCTTTTCCCTTTGTAAAATATTAAAAAACCAATAAAACTTTGTTTAAAAAAAAAAGAAAGAAAAGGAAGCCCGGGTAAGTCCTTTGCTATCAGGCATGTTTTAGGACTCATGCTGCCACCAAAGCACCTTCCCGGAGTTGTTTTTCTGAGCATGGGAAGACGGATGGCGCAAAATATCGCCTGTCTCCCCGTACTCAGAAAAGGAAGCCCGGGTAAGTCCTTTGCTAGCAGGCAGGTTTTAGGACTCCTGCCACCATCAAAGCACCTTTGCTTTTCTGAGCATGGGGAGACGGATGGCGCAAAATACCGCACATCTCCCTGTACTCAGAAAAGGAAGCCCGGGTAAGTCCTTTGCTAGCAGGCAGGTTTTAGGATGCCTGCTACCACCAAAGCACCTTCCCGGAGTTGCTTTTCTGAGCACGGGGAGATGGACGGTATTTTGTGTGGTGTGGCCGGTGCCTAGGAGGTCCTAGGAGACCGGCCATACCATGTAAGCTCCTGCCGCCATCGTCACCCCCGCGCCCGTGCTTTCTGGGGGCCAGGCATCTTAGGCAAGTCTGGGGACCTTGGAAAGGCCTTGCGAAGTCCTTGAACTTGTCAAAGATGCTAGCAGCTGGAGCAGGTGAACATTTCACAACGTTAGACAGGATTCGGAGGGAAAACCTGACTTGGAAAACCCTATATGCATTTGGCACATAGTTATGGGGAAAGCAGCACAATCTGGGATTGGCTAGTAAATAGCACAAGAATGGTAAGAAAAGAATGGTGTGAGAATGACATGTTCTGAAACAATCCCTGCATAGTTTCGGATGATTTTCTTCCCCCTGTCCCTTTTACTATTCCAAGCAGAATGCCACAAAAGAAAATAGGAAGGTAGGAAATAATGACACAACCTTTACCTTTTACCTCAGAGAAAGAGTGATGGAGAGAGAACAAGAGAGAGAGAAAAAATGACTAAGACGTTTTCTTTCCTGTCTTTCCTCCAGTTTGATTAGATAATGAGGCATCGAAGAGGCAACCTACACATGCAAATATAAATCCTGATGCACAGGAAGATTTTATGATGTCAGTCAAACAGAGGTGATTACTGTCTTATTATTGTCTCAGGGAGTAAATCTATGCTGCATGGAAAGCAGAAAACAAGTGATAGTTTAGTGTAAAATCCAAGATGCAGTTTTATCTATACCTAGCAGCTAATTTACCTCAGCTTTTTTCTTTAACATTGTGCTCAAAACTATTCTCTCTGTGTTTTTTTAAAAGCTTTAACTTCCCTGTGGTTACATTTACTTCTGAGAATACCAAGATTGGGAAATATGAATACGACCATCTGAAATCTTTCCATTGTGACTAAGCCTCTATTAAACTGTGTGGGAAGTACCCCTGCCAGAATAAGTAACCAGGAAGAATTTTCCAGAGATGGTTCTCTTTTTGTAAATAAGAAAACCAAACCACACATGTACAGATAGATCCAGAGGGCAGTCACGAAGATGGGAAACGAATGTAAAATCCATGAAGGGACATTTAGACATTATAGCCTAAAGAAAAAATAATAATTAAGTACCCTGTTTCTCTGAAAATAAGACCTCCCAGATACTAAGCTTAATTGGGCTTTTGAGTGCTTGCACTAAAATAAGCCCTCCCCAAAAATATCGCAACACAGCAGCAGCCATGAAGTGACTACGCTTGCCACCTCCTATATATGCCACCTCAAAAATAATAAAACCTTCCCGAAAATAAGGCCAAGGCTTATTTCGGGGGTCAAAAGAAATAAGACTCTGTCTTATTTTCGGGAAAACATGATAGTGATACCATAGACATCCTCAAATACCTAGACAGGATGTTTCACAGGTAACAAATATGATTGGTATTTCAGAAGGGAGAATCAAGGCAGTGAGTTCAAATGGAAGGAAAAGTTTTTCAAAGGAACAGTAAGTTGAATTATGTCAGCACATAATTGCTCTGGTTCTAGGCGCTTCCAATCATCTTCTAAGAACAAGTCAAGTTGCTGTTTTTGACTTTTAAATTTTTTAATTTGCATAGTTTTAATATTTTAATTACTTTTCTATTTCTCTGTTATAATATGTAAGATGCCCAGCGTTGCCTTTATAGCAGGGGTCCCCAAACTTTGCAACTTTAAGACTTGTGGACTTTAGAAGGCAGAATCAAGGCAGCGAGTTAGGCAGCTATGCTGGCTGGAGAATTCTGGGAGTTGAAGTCCAGAAGTCTTAAAGTTGCCAAGTTTGAAGGCCTGTTGCTTATGGGGTAGATGGGTGGCATAAAAAATCAATAAGAATAATAAATAAAGGCTATATGGCTTGAAACTGGAGTACTTGTAGGACAGTCTTCTTCTGCCAATTTTATCCAATCTGATTTGGACATCCTGGGAGAACCTGTTTGTGGTTCCTCAGTTTCATGATGTGAGAATGGTGGAAACCTGCAGGCAATAAGTGCCTGTGTGTATGTCTATCTGCCATAAAGAGAGTTATTTCAAAGACACTGGCATGAATTGATGCCATCATTTACTGTTGGGTTTATGTGTAATTAGGGATTGGTTAGTTTTTATTTCTGTAGTTTTTTCCTGTTGTTAATTTTTATTTTTGTAGACTATAAACATTTTATTGCAACTTATAGGCGTTATTATAAACTAGCAAGCACTAATTCTTGTTGATATCACATTAGGCTGTATTTGTAGCCACAGAAACCCAGAGATTGTGAATTGTAGTCCCGCCTTAGGCATGAAAGCTGGGCCAATCATTCTCTTTCAGCCCAACCAATCTCCTAAGGTTGTTGCTGTTGAGGGGGAAATGGAAGAAAGAACAAGTATTATGTGTGATTGCAGCCTTGAGTTACTTCTAAATTAATAAAATCAGATAATAAACAAACAAACAAATAAATAAATAAATAAATGCTTCTTCAACTTCAACAGCGAAGATTGTCATCTAGAGATAACTAAGGGTAATCTAATATAAGGTATAGAAAAATGGAGAGAGAACATGAAATATACCTACAATGGGAAACTATTTTGATAAAAAGACAGAATCACAAATTGGGGACATGTAAGGATGTATAACTATATAAAGATAATGATGAGAATAGCTGGGAACTGTAACCAGGTCTACATCTCGACCAAAATTAGGTTGCCGGGGGGGGGGGTGTGTTTAAAAGTACAATGAGTATATATGTATATTTTTCTGTTATATTACTTTTTTTTACTAAATTTATTTTACTACAGAATGGTGGGAAACAATGCCACTGACTTTTCACATTTATAACCAGAAGGATTTTAAGGATTTTAAGTCTATACGTTAGGTTAATTTTCTCCTAACTTTATCCTTATATTATCTTAGAGCGAACAAGGCGCTAAACTATACAATGTTAGCTTCATTTTGTCTCGGTTGATAAGAGTTACAAAATAAGAATACTATCTTTTATTAGGAAAGAAAGAAATGCCACTTTTGTTGTATATCAACACTGATAATAAATGATCAAGCCAAAGATAAGGCCTTTGAATTTTCAGTGTTTTCAGTCAGACTGGAGCTGTTCCACTGGGGAAGTAATAACTTTTTACTGAGATCAATGGCACTTTAATATGCTTCATTTTGGTTTAATCGTTTTTTCGTCCCTTTCACGTTGAATGCAGTCCAACAGAAAGCCTTTGAGTATGATGAAAACCGAAAGCTTGCTTTCAGATCAGTCAAAACTGAGTAAACTCACATGGCTCACCAGAGTAGCTCAGAGTAACTTGGATACAAAATCACTATGGAAGCACTTATTTGGGGTTTGTTTGAACACTTATTTATTCATTTTCTTTCCAATTTTTGTACTCCGCTTCAATCACAAGAATTTGGGTGGTATACAAGGAAAATACAAGCCAATCAACCAATAAAAAAGATGTTCCGTTCCCTAATGAAATAGTTATGATAATACAACTGAATAAATAGTTTATCACAATCATACTATGGATAAAAGTCCAGGTGAAATTAAAGCAAAAACCTCCAGAGTTTTCTAGAATAAAAGGGGATCAGGAGTAAATGTAGCATGTTCCAAAATTAGGGGCTATCACAGAGAAGGCACAATGATATGATCTGGAATGTATTTTTACCATTATGTGACAGGTAAATTGAGCACTCAGCCTCCCTCCCTTCTAATGAATAATTAGAAAAATAGTTTTTAAATAACATGTTGACATGACATTATCTTCATCTTACCCTACCTCACTGCACAAATGAAGTGGCATAAAGGTGATCTCATTTTAAAGTAGAATTTTCTGAGTTTTTTCCTAATAGAAATTTGGCTATGGACATGATTATACTTCCTGGTGACCTGTCCATCTTTTCTTGGGTAGCTACAAGTATGCCCTTTCCTCCGATTTCTGGCTATTGCCCCAAATCACCATTTTACTTTAGGTATTAGGAAAGGCTGGACACCCAGTATCCATGGAGGCATATGTTCCTGTAATGGGTGAATAGTGACTTGGAAAATAGTCAGGCATTAATGCACGCTCCTTATTAGTCTTTTGAAAGAATGGTAGACTATGCTTTTGAAACAGTGCTAACTCTGCACATAACGTGTAACCTAAATGGCAGGTCACAGTAACTGAGGAATGGTTGAGAGGAGTAGTGAGCTGCAGTTATCCTCTTGGGTCACACCTCCCTTTGTTTCCTCTCTCCCAACGAAGTGGCAGGCAGTTCCGTAGCTGAGAAGCAGTGATTTCCCATGTTCTTTGCCAGTTGCCCACAAGCCAAGTCAAAGAAGAAGGCAGCAGGAAGTTGGAAGTTGCTCATGCTTCTGCCTGTCCATGATGATTTTGTTTTTCTGTTTAGGTAAGGCAATGTCTACGAAAGGATAACCCAGTGGGTCACAGTTTATCTAATTCTTCCTGTAAATTCTAGCGGTTTTCTATTCCGCAGTGTGGGTAAACATGAAATATGAATAGTGCTTTGTCTAAATGGGTTGTAATAAACCAGCGCTAATAGGAAAACATTTCATATCCCCCAAATTGTATTTCATAGCCAATTTATACTTTTTAAAAATCCTTTTTACATTTATCCATTGTGTGCAATAACTTCCAGTAAAGTCTATATCTCTAATAAAGATCATACTATTTTTTTAGTCATATGATATGGTTCTTTGGGATGAATGCCCCATTTGCTTTCCATTGGCTATTCATAAGCAGGACATACTGGACTAATATACATGTGTACACATCTTATTAACATGATCTACTAGCCTGTTAATTAAGTGATTGCCAGCTTTAACAAAAATAAAATAATTGGGCAATTTGTTGAATTAAACATAGTATTTCTTCCAGTTCACCTCTCCCTCTTTAGTGCATCGGAATGGCCACATTATTTATTATTTTCAGCAATATAGCAGACGTACATCATAAATGAAAGATAGTTATCTTGACTTAAAGGAGTTGAAGTCAGGTATTTTAAGAGACTCAGAAAAGTTGAAGAATAATGGGATGCTTTCTTTTACTTTTGATCTGCTGGGAATAGACAGAAATAATAAATCAAAACTAGATCTCTGTTCTCCTAAGATGTTAGTGTAATAAGACCCACATTGTTATATTCATTTGGTACATTGTGCTTTTACTTTTTTTTTTTTTTGAGGAAAGATATTTTCAAAATTATTCGTCATGTTTTCATATACGTGGAGCGCCAGTAATGGCTGTTAAATAGTATAGTTACAGCAAAGGACATAATTGCAGTTTTCTAAAGCTGAATAAAAGAAATTGTCCATCTTAATAGAAATATGTAGCACTGATTACAACTATGGAGTAAATTATAGCAATTGGTGGTAATTAAATATAATTTTGTCTTCAATACCTACATATAGATATTATCTTTCCTTTTCCATAGTGTTACTTCATTGACTTCACATTAGAAATACGGAAGATATGGCAATTCTCTGTGAATGTTAACTACTGTTACGGTGCTATAATGTTAGATTTCAAGTTGTTTGTAAGATCTTATTGAGTGTGTTTCCATACTATAAGACACTAAAAATTGCTTTGATTCTCCCCCTCGATACTTAATCGTCATAAGTTTTAAATAAACAAATAAACTTAGAAGAAAGAAATCTTTAAAAAGTGGCAATTTACTTTGGATAGGAGTAGTCAATTTAGAAACTCTGGTTTCGTTGAGTAGGCTTCTTATGCTTCTGCTTCTCTTTAATGAGATATGGATAAAACAATTTTATTTCATTAATACAGATCAAAATTTACCTTCAGCACAATGGTTGAACCCATTGAGTGGAAGACCTGATGTCTTAATCCTTCTCTGCAAGAAGTCCTCTGGTTCTTTGTCCTTGCCATGCCACGTGCTTTGCTTTAGCTGTTGAGTACTTCTTTCTTTCACTACCCCGCTTCCTGGATCTGCTTTATTTAAAAGTATCCCTGTAATCTAGAATGTAGTGTTGGAAAAAATGTCCATCTGGGTTCAGTTCCAAGTGGGGAGAAAGACACTGGAAACAATGGTGGCTGTTTGGAAAGAAGGTTTTAATGGTGGACAGGATCACATGGCTTGAGGTCCTGGGCAAAAAGGCACATGGGAGAGAAAGAGACAGAAAGAGAAATGCATACCCTCTGTTGGGCTTTGAATTTGAGCTTGTATTCTGATTAGTTGTCAGACTCCCATGGGGCCATGCAGGGGCAACTCTATAAGCTGTGCTGAGTCCCAAGCTTGGTTGACTCTTGCTGGGTGATGATGTAATGAAAAGGCTTTGGGATTCCTATTATGGCTCTGCCTGAAGAAGGTAGATCTTTGTTATGTAGAATAGACTGGCCCAGGCTTAATGGCCCATTGACAAGAAGAGGGGGGGGGGGGCTGAATTTCTGCCTGCCTTTTAGGGAAATATTCTGCCCTTTTAATATTTCCTAAAATTTCTCATTTTCCTAAGAGAGGGTGGGTGCTGACTTCTACAGTAGTAAGCATAGGGTATGTGCACCCGGGTTGCCTTTCTGGTGATTTAAAATGAAACATGGGAAAAAGAAATTAATTTGAGAAATGCTAATGAGAAATGCTATGTAGGTATGTGACTAGTGGCTTCAGATCTTCCTGACCTCCTCGGGCGCTAGGCCAATCTCACCAGATATAAACAAAACAAAACAGTATTTCAAAAATCAGTAATGGCCCTGAAAATTACAAGAGAAAATGCAGACGTCTGCAAGATGGTGATGGTTTGCTCTAAATGAATGTTTTCTCTGTGCTAGGTGATGAAATTTAATATACTACTAATAGAAATAAATACCTTCCAGTTTAGCTAGACTCACTTTTCTTATTTGTACAGAGAAAAAAAGAACTTTCAATTTGACTTAGTAACAGGTATATATCTCAGTCTATAAAGTGCTACATTATATATCCAAGGTTGCCACATGTGTAGCTATAATCAACATTTACAAATTTCAACAATTAAGAAAATTACTTACATCACCTATTTCCTCCAAAATGCTTTCATTTTCTCACCTGTCCCTCTAGAAATTGATATATTGAAATTAGACATCTATAATTATATTTACTAATTCAAATTAAAGTATAATTAAAATGAATTCCTGGATCATTTCTAGTTTAGTTTCTGGCCAGGTTTTGGAACCTTCAGTCAGCATATGATTGAAGCTACAAAGCTTCAAAGCTTTGTAGCTAGGAGCTAAGAAGAGGACTGCATCCCCAATGGCTCTACTTGGCTTCATGCAACTACTGATATCATTATTCAGACTGTCCTTCAACCTTGCAAGCTAGAAGAGAGATTGAGAAACAGACACTAAATCCTTCCTGAGGATTCCTATATCAATTTCAGAAGTTGGTACTAAGGTTTTCCAAGATTTGAACGTCACCATTTGCTGTGCATCAGTTAAAGATAAACATATTTTGTGAGCAATGCTGCATTTTTTTTAAAAAAACTGTTGCTTAAAAGACTTTTAAAGGTCATAGCAATCTATGGTTTGCAATATTCTGACAGTACCAAAATAGAATAAGCTAAAATTTCAGTCTGCTTTCAAGAAAACGTCATTCTTTTTGAAAAACTCACATTCACAATCTGAGAATGCCACAAGTGCTTAAAAGAGCTGCCTCTTCCTGCTTCTCTTTGGGATAATTTGGGAACTCCCTAAAAACATCTTGGAAAAAAGCAATGGCAAATCATGCCCATGATGCTATCAAGAAAACTGCATGTATGCAGGTGCTAGGAGTTAAGCTTAACTTGGGGGACTCTTTCATCATATGCCTCAAATCTTTTCTGAAGATCTCATTAGCAATGAGAACTTCTCCATAAGGAAGACTTGGTTGGGAAACGTGTTTAGATTAATTATCAATTACCTTCCTTGTCCTTTTTTTGCACCGCCTTTTCCCTTCACGTATATTACTAAATTTGGTTAGTTGGTAGTGTTGTTCATTTTGAACAGTTTATCTGCGATCTGACTGGTTTTCTATTTTGATTGTATGACAGTTTCATACATGCCTGGTTTATTTTTGATTAGTTAAAAAACCCTTTTGTTATCCACCATCATAGGAATTTCCATTAGCCGAAATGGAAAACAGAAATACTTTAAACATAACTCCTTGCCTCATAACCAGATTTCTAAAACTATTCAGAGAGTGCTTGGTGTTTGCTTGCAATTGTTGCGTTATCAGACTAGGTAGCCTCTTAAGTGCTAGAAGGGACTGGGATTTGTTTTTTGCTTATGTGGGCAGCCCCCATCCCCATGCCAGAAGAATAAAATATTTTGGGAAATATTTAAAAAGGCAGAATATTATATTGTCCTAAAGAAGAAATGGAGAAACATGTTTTCAAAGAAAGAAAGCAGACCCCAGGTCTTCCTTAATAGCCCACAGCAGATGCCAGCACTTAAGAGATAAAGAGCTTATTGAAAGAGGAAGACAAGTATATAGATAGTCTATTCATAAGCAAAGCAAATACCGCAGGCAGAAATCCATTCAAGAAAGGATATTTCAAAACTCCTTGTTAGAATGGTAGGATTAGAAAGCAGCCCATCACTCAAGAGCCAACACAAGACGAAAGCCATTAGCCACAATAGGAATTGCCCAACATCCTTTCAGATCACAAGCCCCTTCATTGCACCACCCCAAGAACAGTTAAAACTTCAAAGTCCCAGAAACCTATAAAGATCCATCCACTCATTCAACCATTTGTTCAGATGACCCAGAATAGCACACTGTCTTTGTGATTCTGTTCAATAAACCAACTTTCCAATCAGCCTCCATGTTGTTTCCAACTTCTTTCTCCCAGCTTGGAACTGAACGCAGGGGGTGGGCTGATATGGGCTCGCCAGGGTTCATAGAACCCATAGCAGTGGTGGGTTGCAGGCAGTATGACCCAGTATGAGTGTACTGCTGCCTGCTGGGAGCACTGAGTACCATTTCGGTATAGTGCTCCAGTGGGCCCACCCGCCCGCCCATCCTCCTTACCTGTATTTGAGCTCTTTGGCGCTTCCGCGCACACGGAGGCTCGCGGAGGCGTCGCAAGAGGTAAGGACACATGCATGCACTGCAAGCGTTCATGTGGTGGATGCCGGGCCCTGTTGCACCGTACCAGTTGCACTGGAATCCAGAACCCACCACTGACCCATAGCTAACTTTATGGCCAGTTTGGAGAACCTCCAAATCCCTCTTCTGGTGGAACCTGCCTACCCCTCCCCTCCCCTCCCAGGAGCCTCTACACGGTTTATTTTGGGTGCAAGGTAAGTGCAGGGCCTACGCGGAGGCGTGAAAACGCTCCCTGTCATGCAGGAGACCAACTAGGCCATGCCCACCATGGCCACGCTCACCCAGCAACCAGGCAGAGAACCTGTTGCTGAAATTTTTGAAGCCACCCCTGACTGGACCAGATGGATTTTTCTTCCAACACTTATTTGCAATATTTTGTTCTGTTTGCTGTCTAAAATGCAATTTTCAAAAGAAATGGGATCAGAAAATGCAGCTGGAAGGCTTTCAGTCCTAATCTTTGTGTTATTGTATGTCTGAGCCTATTCAGAAGAAAGGCAGTGTTTCTCAACCTTAGCAACTTTAAGAAGCGTGGACTTTAATTCCCAGAATTCCCCAGCCAACAGTGCTGGCTGGGTTAAATACAACTTCCCGGGTTATACACTTACGTTGCTAAGCTTTTTTTTTTTAAACAAAGTTTTATTGGTTTTTTGGTGTTTTACAAAAGGAAAAGGTATGGGGAAAGTTACTAATTGTGGCAGCCGCAAACTGCGGTAGGTATACGCCCCCTCCAGACTCATGGTGTACATTTGCATAGCATTCAAATATTACATAATAACATATAGTCAGTGTGATAAATTAAAAATAATTTCAATCAATTTGTATCATATGGATTTTCTTACTTATTTGTGTGATCTAAGCTTTCTTGATGTCGCCCCCTCTCCCCCCGTTGGCAGTGCTCCGGCCCCTCCCGTGTCTTGAGTATCTACTGGGATGTCTTCTGGTTTTTCTAGGAGTAATTTATTCTTTTCCATAAAGGCCTGCGCCTCTATGGGTATGTTAATTCTGACCCTTGTCTCCTCCCAGAATATTAACATACCTTCAGGCAGCAACCAACGAAACCACACCCCCTTCTGGTATAATTTATTCGCCAATTGCGAATAATATTTTCTTTTCTCCCTCACTTTCTTGGGGATCTGTTTCAGTATGGTTATCTCCTTATCTTTGTATATCAGGGCTTGTCCCCTTTGTGTATTCAGAATTTCATCTCTTGTGCTTTTCCTAAGAAATTTAATGTGCACCTCCCTGGGGACATTGTGCGTTCTAGCATATGCGGAGTTCACTCTATAGACCAGGTCTATTTCCCACCCCATCTGTTGCTTTTCTTTCTGGGTATACTCAGCCAAAATAGTTGTCATGATGTCCCTAATATTTTTATCATCTGTCTCCATCACATTCTGAAATCTAAGATAAAAGGACATTCTCTCAAACTCTATTTTCATTTGTTGGGTGTCAAGCTCCTTGTTTCCCTTTTGCACGCCCTCCACCCCCCCTTCATCTCAGCTGCCCCCTGCTCCAAGAAATCCAATCTCTGTGAGTTCTTATCAATTTTTTCCTGGTTCCCTCTAATTTCTTCTTTCATCTCCTTCAGCTGTTTCTTAATTTCCTCTTGTCCCTGTAGAATTTGCTGAAACATTTGATGAAACTCCAAGTCCGCAGTTTTAACTTGTTTAAAAGCTGTCAATGTTGATTGCATGCTCGGACTCGAGGTTGTAGATGTCGGGGCAGAGGCAGCAAAGCCGGACTTTCCAGGAGGTGGTCTTTTAGATGTCATTGTTAGTAATAAAGAGTCCAGTCAGTATAGAGAAGAATCAGTCAGAGTGGTAGAGCAGCCAAGAGAGTTCGGTGGGTAGAGAGACCAGGCACAAGGGAACTCTCTAATCACCCTGGCAGGGAACAGACGTTTTTCACTCCAGAAAGTTCAAAAGCAAACAATCCACAAGAGAGGTATCCAAATAACACGGAGACAAAGACCGGAAGCCTGAAGCTAGAAGGTGGAGTCAAATTCAGCTTTCATGAAGACAACGGAAGTGTGCCATCTTGCCCTGCCAACTTCGGGTATTGAGGCAACAAATAAAGTTTTCAGAATTCAAAGTTCCCAAATATCACATTTTCTTAAAGCCTGAGGGTTTAAGTCTGAAAATCCATTTAGTTGGAGTGTGACCTCTTTGGTTTGGCTCTCCCCCTCCTCCTTCCCTGGGGCTACGAGCACTTTTGTTTCTAGCCGCTTGTCCAAGGGGGGGAAAATCCCCCTCCCCTCCAGCCGCACTTCTCCAAGTTAAACAAAAGTTCTAATTAGCACAACTGACAAGTTTTAGAATTGGTTACAGGTATGAAGGGAATCTACGCCTCACCGCACCGCCGCTGCATCCTTCAAGTACTTTTCTTTCTTCCGGACAGCCTCACAGCGAAGATGCTTCACGCCTCCCCTTCGCGCTCCTCGGTGCCTGGAGCGAAGCGGGACCCCCCCGACGGCCGCCGCCGATGCAGGGGTCCTCCCGCCGTGCCGCTCCTCCGGCAGAAAGCCTCTTCGGGGCGTCCTGTGCCCCCCAAGGAGTGGGGAGCCCACCGGGGATGCGCGGGGCGAGCAGTCTCTGCCTGTCGTCGTCAGCCGCCGGAACCGGAACTCACATTGCTAAGCTTTGTGTTACCTATTGCTTTCTTTCTCTCCTCTCCTCTTTTACTCCTATGTGTGGTTGGCAATCCAACAGGAAGCCCCATCTAACCCTGTTCACACCAGATGAGCTTCATTTGTGATCTGAAGAGAGCTGTCTACAGCGTGAACCCCTGTGATGACACTGGGTATTTTAATAGACTGGTTTCTATCTGAGCTGAAGCAGCCTGGATAATTAACTTTACAGAGCACACAGCAAAAGTCCCTTTACTCTGCAGGATAAATAGTTACATTTGTATTTTTTTTTTCCCAAGCAGATTTCAAGGCCAGGAGTTTGCAGTGCATAGCCAGTTCATGCCTCAGTTCGCAGGGCACCAACCCCCCAAAGCTATCTGTCTATAAAGAAATCTATGCATCTTTTCTTTTCA
>NC_138552.1:77311771-77441771 GCF_964273705.1 Natrix helvetica
AGACCAGGTTTTATTTCAATTTGATTTGCATGTGGAAAATAAAGAATCAATGTTTATTTTTTTAAAAAAATAGGTAAAATATTGTGGGATGTTTACATTTTCTTGAACACAGCTAGCATCTTTGAATCAAATGTTCTTATTCTGGGTTTTCTTAAGTCTTTTAACATTACTATTATGGTACAAGAGCAGAATAAATATGTAAAATAAAAGACTTGTTTATTTTAGAAATAAATGTCGCCATCCTTTGTCTATGAATGTTGTTCACACCTCTGTTTCTACTTCTATTCTTTGGGTTATCCAAAGATATTGAAATATACAGTGGATAATTGTTCAGTTGGTGAAAGGAAGTCAAAAGTTCAAACTCATGGCTTTAAGCCAAATGATTTCATTTTTTTACTCTATACCAAATCAACTATAATCAGACAACTTCCCGTCATTTGCTACCTATGTCCTTCATTTAATAATTGAAAGGAAAAAAAGAAAGAGGGAAGGAAGGAAGGAAGAAAAAAATGGAAAGAAAGGAAGGAAAGAAAAGAAAGAAGAAAAGAAAGAAGGAAAGGAAGGAAAGAACATTTTATTAAGTAAAGGATTTCGGGAGGGGGGTTTAGACAGATTATTATTGGCTTTAGAATTTTCACCAGAGTCATTATGGTTTAAAGCCAGCCTATCAAAATAAAGTAATAATGCAAACTTATTATTTGGAGTTTAGTGACAGAGCTCCAAAGAATTGGGAAAAGGAGAGCAAGAAGCGTAAGAGCAGCTGCTTCTGGCTTATGAGGCTGATCTCTGGAGGCAGCCTGTATGGCAGTGAATTGCACATTGGAACAGATGCCTTCCATAGCAGGGGCATTACTAGTTATTACAATGAGGGCAGGGTTTGAAATTTTGCCGGGGCTCACTGTGCGGTATAACGATAGCTTCTCTGTCCCTAAAGCCCCAAGAAACTAAGACGCTTCTAATCTAAGAGAGGATTAGTGAACTCACTTCATTAACTTTCTGCAAATGTTGCCTTTCCCCTCCTCTCTTTATTTGGTGACAATGTGCTTACTGTACATATGTCAATGGGCTGCAGTTTTACAGCCTGAAATTTTCACTGCTAACTATACACCATGGAGAAGCATAGCGAGGGATAAATTGAGTTTCCTACCCCCCTAAAGCCTAAATGGTCTTTTTACTCTTATAGACTTCTCGGAATATTTTTCAATGGGTAATTTCCCCCCCATTATTTTCAGTGAGTGATCTTCTCACAGCCTAATTACCCAGACACTCAATTTGGTACCATGAATCTGATTTTAAATGTTATGGATATGGATCATGACAGGAATAATATAAATAGGCTGTAAGATTAGGGGATCATCCAGGTTAGGTTTAAGGAACCAGTAGAGTTAGGCCTGTGATGGCGAACCTATGGCACGCATGCCAGAGCTGGCATGCAGCGCCCTCTCTGATGGCATGTGAGCTGTCGCCCCAGTTCAGCTCCGTCGTGAATGCGCGCATCTCTCCCCCTGACCAGCTAGTCTTAGGGTCTCTGCCATGCATGTGTGTGGGTCATGCGTGCATGCATGGAAGCAGGGCATTTGTGTGTGGGGTCACGCGTGGGGGGGCACACGCAAGGGGGATTTCAAACATGCACAGGGTGGGGCACATGTGCGCAGGTTGCGCACACTTGTGCAGAGGGCATATGCGGGGGGTGCGCAGATTGCATTTTGGGGATTCGGGTACAATCGCACGCTTTGAGCACTCCAACAGAAGGTTAGCCATGACTGAGTTAGGCGACTGCTTTAATAGTCTGGTCTATTTTATCATGACAATTAGGTACAAAGACAGCACAATAATCATAGCTGAGACACATATTCAGATGCAATGAAGCCAACGTGAAGATTAAGTATTGGAAACAATCCTGAAAAACTTCCATTTAATTACTTAAGCACTAACCTTGATGAAAAACTGATGTAAGAGCCAAAATTAATGAAAAGAAAAATAGCTTTCAAAAATGTATACAGGTAGTCCTTGACATTACAACAGTTCATTTAGTGATGGTTCAAGTTACAACCACACTGAAAAAGGCGAGTATTTTTCACACTTATGACCATTGCAGCATCCCCAGGGTCATGTGATCAAAATTCAGGCAACTGACTCATAT
Source organism: Natrix helvetica (assembly GCF_964273705.1). Classification (NCBI taxonomy): domain Eukaryota; kingdom Metazoa; phylum Chordata; class Lepidosauria; order Squamata; family Natricidae; genus Natrix; species Natrix helvetica. The sequence continues at coordinate 77,313,915 of NC_138552.1, forward strand.
TTATGACTGTTGCTGAGTCCCAAGATCATGTGATCCCCTTTTGCGACCGTCTGACAAGCAAAATCAATGGGGAAGCCGGACTCACTTAACAACCTTGTCACTAACTTAATAACTGTAGTGATTCACTTAACAATTGTGGCAAGAAAGGTCATAAAATGAGATGAACTTCACTTTACAAATGTCTCACTTAGCAACATAAATTTTGGGTTCAATTGTGGTCATAAGTCAAGTACTACCTATACACGATTTGACTGTTTTGCAGATACCATTGTGCAGTTTTTTGTTCCAAATGTACCCAAATGAACCCGAAGTTCAATTTAAAAATAAAATAAAATAATCATTTTGAATTAATCTTATTATATATTTTTTATCATATATGGCCAGGCAGAACCACCTTCTCAATCACATGTATAAATTAGAGCAGGTATCAATCTTACACCTGACAGTGTGTGACAGAATACTTCCCTTTGTCAGTAGGGAACATTAATTTTATCATTTCCAAGCGCAGACAGATATTTCGAGCAGCCAATAAAATTTACCACCACTTTGTACTATTTTACTGGTTCTGATGCTAAAGTGGCAAAGCACAAAATTATGATCATAAAAATTGGCTACACTGTTTCAAATATCCTGCAATTTGATAGAAGCGTAAATCTGCAGGGAAGTAGCTGGAGGTAATAGTATACAAAAAAATGTAGGGTGAGTCCCCACGTCCCGTCCCCGCCCCTTAGCAGTTCCAGAAGGCTTGGTTTTCACGTAAGTCTTCACGTAATTGGCATATTGGCAAAGCAATTCCTGTAAGGTAATGAAACCGGGGCTAATTTAAACCACTAAGCATTTTCTGACACAAACTGCTTCTGCATTATGAATAGAATTAATTACAAAGGTATTCTTTTTTTTTTAAAGGGAAACAAAGCGTTCGTGAAGCAGGCTTGATTTACTTAGAATAATTTATAGTATTTTGGATACTGGATTTGAAATCATTGGTAACGTCTGTAAAATGGACCTGGCTTGCAACTTGAATGGCAAGCTTTCTCTAGGGCCTAAATTCAAGTAGACCTCGACTTATGACCACAATTGAGCCCAATATTTCGGTTGCTCAATAAGACATTTGTTTAATGAGTTTTGCCCCATTTTACAAGCTTTCTTGCCACAGTTGTTAAGTGAATTACTGCAGATGTTCATAGCAATACCACTTAGACTTATATACCACTTCATAGTGCTTTACAGCCCTCTCTAAGCGGTTTACAGAGTCAGCATATTGCCCCAACAATTTGGGTCCTCATTTTACACACCCCGGAAGGATGAAAGACTGAGTCAACCTTGAGCTTGGTGGGATTCGAACTGCCAAACTGCTGCCAGTTAGTGATCAATAGCCTGCAGTACTGCATTCTATCCACTGCGCCACCGCGATTAAGTTAGTAATACAGTTGTTAAGTGAATCTGGCTTCCCGATTGACTGCTTATAAGAAGGTTACAATAGGTGATCACATGACCTTGGGACACTGCAATTGTTATAAATATGAGTTGTCAAGTGTCTGAATTTTTGATCAAGTGTCCATGGGGATGCTGCAAGGGGCCTTAAGTGTGAAAAATGGTCATAAATCACTTTTTTCAGTGCCGTTGTAACTTTGGTCACTAAATGAACTATTGTAAGTTGACAACTCTCTGTAACATATCATCTACATACATTTTTAAGGGCAACCTAATGGTCTTTTGTAAAAGAACATCCATGTCCAATGGGACAATAGGAAAGTGGGCTAAGCTCTTTTTCCATCCTAGATTTCCCATATGTATTTAAACATCCCTCTGATATAGCAATAGCTATAGCAGTTAGATTTATATACCACTTCATAGTGCTTTTAAAGCCCTCTCTAAGCGGTTTACAGAGTCACACATTGTCCCCAACAATCTAGGTCCTTATTTTTCCCACCTCGGAAGGATAGAAGGCTGAGTCAGCCTTGAGCCAGTGAGAATCAAACTCCTGGCAGTGAGCAGCGAGTTAGCCTACAGTACTGCAAGCTAACCACTGCATCACCATGGCTCTTCAGTCCCTTAAGTTCTCCTGAAATTCATGAAGAACCTCAGGACCACATCCAGAGATTTAAGGTCTCTGTTCTCTTGGCTTCAATGCCACGGGTAAAATGATATTCAAAGGAAAGTTACAAGAAGAAAAGCATCAGCCACAGAATCGAACTGCTGGCAGTTGGCAGAATTAGGCTGCAATATTGCATTCTACCAACTGCGCCACCAAGGCTCTTGGTAGGCCATACTTTTGAATTGTAAGGAGCTCCAAATATTTTTTTTTAAAATAGTTTACATGTAAAGATCGGTCAGATTGGCAGTAAAGTTGGGGTGGACCTAGCAAAATGAGTTTTCTCATTAGCACTCTTTTTACAGCTGTTTTGGAATTTGTGACCATGCTGTTGTTTTCCTTTCCTGCTTGCCTTCCCTTTCCCCCTTTGTATTTGGTCATTTGCTTTGCTTTGAAAGGAATTTTCTCTTTCAAACCTTATGTGATTCTGTAGCGTAAACCCAGCCACTCCTTTTTCTTTCTTTTCGTATTTCACAAGGTTTTATTGTTCTGGGTATTTTCTGCACTTTCAGCCAGTAAATTCAAAGCATCCTTATTTTAATCAATTTTTTCTCCCTTGATGAAAAAGAACTTTTGGCTACAGGGTTTGGATCTTCTTATATAAGCTGGTGTCCAGAGAATGAGTTTGTAGTAGTAACCCGTTGGCATTACTCTGGTGCTGGAGGGGACCCTTATGAAAATATTGTGTCTGCCAATAAAAAAGGTCACCCTTTCCCTTGCTAGATCCACCACAGAGATAAATATATCAACAACAGCTATTTTAGATTTTCAATAAAATCGGAAAAATTCTGTGGAGGAAGAAGCTTTTTTTCTTTTCTTTTTTTCATAAATGACCTTTTGAACTCATTATATGCTTGCTAAGAGATCTAAAACCTATTTTTGAACCCTGTAACATTCATTTCTTTCAGTGAGTACTTAGGCTTTTTAAAAAAATTCAATTTCCATTTAAAAGATCGGCAAATTGACATGGTGAGAGGGAATGCTTTGGACAAATGAAGCCATCTGTATACTTGAACAGTCAAGAAAATGCGATATAAAAATATACCTTTAGATTAGAGCACTAATAGATTCAGGCATATTTTCTCACATTAACATCTTATTGATTCACTTGTCTATGGTAAGCTGATTTCTAATGTGGTAATGTTGGCTTTATGTTAGGTTTTGTGAAACCCGTAAATCTGAATTATAGCTCATTTTTGGACTTCATACTGACTTACACTGCTTATATTTGTTCTGCTTGTAGATTGCTCTTAACCAGATTTCCTGAATCTAATGCACTCCGAATGCATTTGAACACGGGGTCCCACAGTTCAACCCTGAGCTACAAATATTACTTCTATTGACATTTGAGCAATCCAGAACTGCTTCAGGCTTCGGAGAGCTGCAGTCCCTATAAAGCTGGAGAGAGCCAACTTGTAAAAGGCTACCGTGTACCCATAAAAGTTACCGGAAGATAAAAGCAATTCTAAACCAACTTTAGTCTTGTTGAGGAATATGCTGGACTTGGAAGTTACAAAAAGTCAAAGGCAAACTACCTCCATATTCTCACTAAGAAAACAAGACAGATGTATTGATAACTCACCAAGGGTAAAGCTTGATCCATTCAAAATAGATGAGTCGTGGTGACTCAGTGGTTAGAATGCAGTATTGTAGGCTAATTCTGCCCACTGCCATTAGTTCGATTCTGACCGGCTCAAGGTTGATGCAGCTTTTCTTCCTTCCAAGCAGTGGTGGGTTACGACCGGTACACCCTGATACAGTACCGGTACAGGTACGTCCTGGTACAGGTACCATTCTGGTATGGTGCTCCGGAGGGCCCACCTGCCTGCCTGCGCTCCTTACTGGCATTTGAGCTGTTCGGGGCTTCTGTGCATGCACATGGAGTGTACGGCACCTGCACGATGCTACGCCGAGCAGCTGGAGCATCGTGGAGGCATCGCGGAGCGTCGCAGGTGGTAAGTACGCATGCGCACACTGAACACATGTGTGTATGTGCTGCACACGTTCATGTGGTGGCCGGCCGGCCCCATTGCACCGTACCGGTTGCAAAGGGATCCAGAACCCACCACTGCTTCTAAGGTTAGTAAAATGAGGAGCCAGATTGTTCGGGGCAATATGCTAACTCTGTAAACTGCTTATAAAGGGCTGTAAAGCACTATGAAGTGGTAGATAAGCGCTATTGCTATTGACTTGAACAAAACTACACTTTTTGGAAAGCATTTTCTTTCATGCAACCACTGGGTATCTTATGTTTTCTCCTCGACTACTTAGTTCAAATGATACTTACTCCAACTGAATTTTCATTGATTTATAGATTTCATTACATTCTAAATTATACATTGCAAATTTTCATCTTGTAAATGATCTGGAATGACACGTGGTATACAGATAGCTTAAAAAAATTGTACAGAGAGTCCTTTAGTTAACAACCATTTGTTCCGCAACTGCTTTAGGTTACAGTAGTGCTGAAAGAATAGTAGTTATAGCTGATCTCCTAAGTTACAGGGGTTGTGGTCATGTTCTCCAAAGTTCTATTCTCCCAATAATGTTTACCATTTTCATGATGCTTCAAAGGATCTCAGAAGCCTTCCAAAGCTTTCTGAAGCATTGCAAGAACAGCCTGTGCTATTTTGAGAATCGCAGGCATGTCTTTCCCATGAGATTTTAGAAGGCCACAAAAACCTTCCAAAGCATCATGAAAATGGTGTGCACTATTTGGAGAACAGTATTATTATTTGGAGAATGGCGTGTATTATTTGAGAGCATGCAAGTGGCCAGCTGGTTCTGCTAGCCCTTCTGCTGTGTTGTCCTGTTCTCTCTCTTACACACACACACATACACACACAACTGTGGTTTTGTGGGTTTATTAATATTCCCCTGCAACCCCCTCACCAAAACCCCAGAACTATGCCAATTAAGTCCAGTCACAAGCCGACCAATGCCAGCCCACAGAGCAATGGCCAATGAGTCCACAAGGCACTTGAAAGTTTCCCAATCAAAATAAATCCACCAGGCAAATTTAAATCCACAATATAAGAGGGTTCACAAAGCACAATCCAAGTCAAGGGATGGTGTCAGTCCAAAGCAAAGCAAGAAGCATAATGACCAGAACAAATACAGCTAGGAAATGGGCATGTTGTCCCCAGCATTGCTTCCATCTGTATACTGTGCTAAATAGCCAGCTTCTGCTGCAAGTTGCAATCCATAAAGAAGGGCAAGGCCTTCTCCTTGCAAATAATCTGACCTTCTCCGCTCCTGCCTTTTCTCTGCCCAATGTGTTCTTGGATCAGATGCAGAAGGCAGTTCCTCTTCCTCATCACCGACTGGCTGCAGCTGCATGCTTTTCCCACCTGAAGCCCAGGGCTCTCCTGCTGCAACTGTGCGTCATCCCTCAAAGATGGCTGCTTGGAGCCATTGGCCAACTCCCCTTTTGATGTTCCTGGAACTGGTTCATCTTCCTCCAAGCTGACATCTGGGGAAGTGTCCTGGGTAGTGGTGTCATCATAGCTACCCTACCAGCCCTGCCTGGCATGGCTGGTGGCTGACAGGTCAGGTACGCCATGTCAAGCAGCAGGAAAAAGGTGGCACAGGTCACCTGGGGAAAGAAGGGCTGACAGGGTGGCTAGGATAGCGGAATTGGCCTGCACAGTCAGTAGGGTAGCAAGGCTAGCAAGTACTGGGTGGCATAACCAGTAGAAGGAGCAGAGTGCAGGTGGCGAGGATGCCAGGATTGGCAGAACAAGTGGAGCACAGAGAGAGTAGGGTGAAAGATGGAAAGTGGAACACAGGGTTACAAGACTGGCAGCGTAGCAGGGCAAACGAAGCACAAGGTGGCAAGTTCACAGGATCAGCTGCAGGGGTGAAATTCAGCAGGTTCTGACAGGTTCTGGAGAATCGGTAGTGGAAATTTTGAGTAGTACAAAGAACCGGCAAATACCACTTCTGGCTGGCCCTAGAGTGGGGAGGGAATGGGGATTTTGCAGTATCCTTCCCCTGCCATGCCCACCAAGCCACGCCCACAGAACCGGTAGTAAAAAAAATGAATTTCACCACTGATCAGCAGGGTGAGTGGAGCATAGGGTGGCAAAGTCAGCAGGGCCAACTGAGGTGACGGAATGCAAGACAAGCTAAAGGGCAAATATGGGGGAAGATCAGCAGAGTGGAGTTGAAGAGAAGGCAGACCTTTCCTTACCAAAGGACTTGGAAATAAGAGGGACCAAGCTGGAAGTGGCTTGGATAAAGGCAGTCCATGCCTAATGACCAGTGGTATTCTGTTAACAGTGGTGAAAGAGCATACAGGGTTTGCTATTACTAAGTGAGGCAGTCGCATGACATCATATCATATGACTGCATCACTAGTTATCCTCGTCCGTGGGTGTCAAACTCGCCACATCACATTGCCGTCACGTAATGTATCACAATGCTTTTCCCCATTTGCAGAGCTGGGGTAGGCATTGCCTGCGCATGATGCATCTGGCCCCCAGGCCGCCAGTTTGACACTGGTAATAGCCTCAATTGTTGTAATTTGAGGATTTTCTGGTGAGGTACAGCATTGCCATGGTCAGGGAGTAGTTCTGCTGGGAAGGGGAAGGCATGAGCAATTTACTGGAGCAACTTGTGACCTTCCCTGCTGGCTTCTCCCATTGTGTTTGCTTTGGCAGGCCAGCAGGGAAGATCACAAATAGCAATCACATGATCGTTGGATGCTACAACCATCATAAGTGAAAGCCACTTGCCAGATTGTGTTCATATGATAATCGAGTGCTGAAAAGTCTGGCGGCTGGTTATAAGTAGCAGTCATTCAGCCCAGGGATGGGATTCTTCCAAGTCGGACCGGTTCGGAACCGGTAGCTTTGACGATCAGCTGGGAGCAAACTGGTTCGCTCTGATGATCAGCTGGGCCCGCCCTCCTGCCCCTGCCCTACTCCATCCTATATTTCCTTTGTTTGAAGCCCAGCTGAGATTGAGTTTGAAGCCCAGAGTGGATTGCTGTGTCTCATCTGTTTTACTCCCCAGGACTGCCGGAAAAGGTAAGATTCTGTGTTGATTTCAATGCAATGTGTGCACGTCCGAAGCAAACCGGTTGTTACACAGGTTGAATCCCACCACTGATTCAGCCCCATTGTAACTTTGAATAATTGCTGAGTCATTAAGCAAGTGCTATCTATATTTTTACCTATTTCATAGAATTATTCCGTTATTCTAAAATGGATCAGTTCCTCTGCATATGAGACTTTGAATTTCAGGAAGAAAAAATTGCTTACTAACTTGATAAAGTAGCATAAACCACATCAATGGATGAGCTCAAAGTCTAATTAAGACAGGAATCAGTTCACTCTGTCTACTGTTACCAGCAACTTATTTCTTCTGGAAACATTTTAAAAGCTAAAATAAGAATACTACAGAATTTGACACAACAAGCTAATCAAAAGAAAAGATAATTGTAGGAAATAAACAAAAAAAAAGTCTTTGGTGTAATTAGTTTCCTACTGAACTTGCAGGGTTATTATGGGTAGGCATTGAGTTTACATTGTCCTGCTGGTAGACTCTCTGCATTAAGTGGTATTGCCCTTGTATTTTATATTGAAAAAAATATTTTCTAATGATTAGTTCTCAGTGCTTTTTCCTTCTGCTCCCCATTTCCCTTTATATTGAAAAAAATTAATACTGCCAAAGCACCATTTCCTCTTTTACTCTCAGCAGAATCTTTCTAAAGAAATTGCATTCTGTTTTTCAACACAAGGATTTCAAAGGGCAGAGAATGTAAGATGTTATTTCAGTGTGCTTTAAGCCTGGTATTGGAAGGATTATTAAATTGAAAGAAGCTTTATAAGGATTGAATGATTATTATTTTTAGCATCCACTATCTGCCTTATTTCCACCATCTTACATCTGGTAAACAACACCGCTTTACAAAATCACAATACAGTACGCCAATGCAAGGATGTCTGTTATCATTCAATAGCTATTACGGGACTCCACATAAATACTAAATGAATTAACATTGTCTGTACTTTTTTTCATTTATTTCACTGTGGTTCCCATTTTCAGCTACATGTATATCTGTAACTCAGGATAATATTTAACGCGTCTGATGAAATAACTCTAGCTGATTAACATTAATGTTTCCGACATGATAATCTTTAGAATTGTTGGAATACAATTCCCATTATCTCTCAGACAGCAAAAAGCATCAAATTGGTAAAATGCTGGCATGTCATACTAAATTTATTAAAGATTCATCAAGACCCATGCTGATTTTGTTGCAACCAGCAAGCATGGCTCTGCAAACCTTTATATTCATAAAATGTCATAATATAAGGAGCCCTTCTAGCAACTATTAACATACAAGAATCTTTCTGAAATAAAATCAGATTGCTTTTCATTCTTTGTCATGTAAATTGCCACGAGCCAAGCTTTTAAATTGCAAATACTCTCCATTTCTCTTTTAAAATCCAACCACCGCTATTTGCACCCCCATTTTAATTAGCATACGGCACTTTTTTTTTCCTGATTGGAAAAAGTCAGATGATGACAGGCTTTATCTGATACCCAACTAAGTGAAACGCCTGCGCTTACTTCCAGTGAAATTGATGAGAGAATCCTTTCACATCTGTCCTAAAGGAGGGTGAAGCCACAGTGTGAGGAGAGAGGAGAGAAAAATAACACCAGTTCCAGAGGTGGTATTCAGCTGGTTTGGACCGGTTCGGGCGAACTGGTAGGGGAAATTTTGAGTAGTTTGGAGAATCGGCAAATACCACCTCTGGTTGGCCCCGCCTTTCTGCCCCCATTGTTCCCTGTCCTATATTTCCTTGTTTTTTTTAGCTCAGTTGATTTGCACGGCATACCTCAGCTCACCAACACTGGACACCGAGTGCGGTCTTTGAATGCTGCGCACACCTGCAAAGCTCTTTCTCATAGAACCGGTAGGAGAAGATTTGGAATCCCACCATTGACTGGTACATCTGTTGTTTTTGCTAGTGGACTCCTGGCATGCATACCACTGGGGAGTGGAAAGGAACAGCAAGACTTCTAGGACAGAAGACTTAATTTACAGCTGATTCAATTCTGCCAGCTCTTATTTTACAAATTCACAAGTAATTTACAAGTATCTGCAGACACAGTCCAGGTAACTGAAGTCTCAACAGTCTCCTCCTGACTATACAGTCTGTTTGGTGCTCTCCACACAGCCAGTAAATATCCATAGAAGCATCTTTGCTAGGAAGAAGTTAAAACACCCTGTCATCCTTTCCCCACAGGCCGTTGCCCTGCCATTCTTTGGTTTGTTAAGCATCCTAATTTTCAGTTTAAGATCTTCCGTGAAGCATCTGCTGCTGGGCAGAAATTAGTTTGTAATAAAGGTCTTATGGTAGAAATGATGTCGGCAGCAAGGGAGAAGAAGCAGATCCCGTTCTCAATTTCTGGAGTCTTTCTGCAAAAAAAGGAAGGGAGCTTTCTCTGCCATTCGCTTCATACTGTCAAGGATACAATTGAAGTCTCTCACAGGGCGCTTTTTAGATATTCTTTCTGGTTTGTCTACCACACTATGGTTTTTGTGAATGAGAGCTCTCCTAAACTGAGCTAGTCTTCAGACTGCTAGACATAGCAGGGAAGTTCAAGAAACTGGGGTTTGTTTCAGTAATGATATTCCATTTTCTTCATTATTGGTGCAGTAGCGGGAGAAGGTTCTTGATAATGTCTGGGTGTGCGAGTGGAGCCTCATGTCGCTGCCTCTACCAGTTCACCCGAACCGGTGCGAACTGGCAGAATCCCATCTCTGGCTTGTTTGTTTGGTTTTTTGCCACTGAGAGTTGTAACATTTCCTCAGTAATGTCTTTTTTATTGTGTTGCTTGTGTGAAAATAGTTTATTTTTAGATCCTTCTGCCATTTCAATTTTGACTGAACATTTTGGTATTTCAAGCGAATGGTTGTCAATCTCATAATCAATAAGAGCCATTGGTAGGAAAAAGCTTCCACCATTTGTTTCAGAGATTTCCCCGTCTGGGTACACAGATCACAATAGACACCTTTTTAAATATAGAATTGGCTTGGTGGATTTGTCTGCTATCACATTCTTTTTCTTCTTGTTTCAAAGGTAGAAGACATTTGAAGTATTTCAGAAGACTTCTTCCACTGCTATACATTTTTAAGCCTGCTATCTATCTGTCTCCCTGCCTATCAATCAATCACCTAATCTTATCTTTTAAGTCACCCAGAATCATTGAGAATCAGGCAGCTTTGAAACTGATTTTTTAAAAAAGAACAACTAAAAAAAAACCAAAAACAATGAACGAGAAGGCTCAAATTTATATCTGCTTATTTGCCAACATAGTGTAGGAAGTTAGCACCCACCCCTCTCCTAGGAAAATGAGATATTTTAGGAAATATTAAAAGGGCATATTATTTCCCATAAAAGAGAGGTATTAACTCAGCCCCCTCCCCCCCCCCCCCACCGTTGTGAATGGGCCATTAAGGCCTGGGTCAGTTTATATACAACACAAAAGACATGGCCTCCAGGACATAATAGGACCCATCTAGCAACAGAACTCACCACATGGCACCTGAGAAGATTGCATCATCACCCAGCAAGGCTCAACCAAGCCTGGGACACAGAGAAACCTACAAAGTTACCTCTGCATGGCCACATGGGAGTCTGACAACCAATCAGAATACAAGCTCAAATTCAAAAGCCCAGAGAGGGCATAAAACCCAGGCATTCTAAGCATCACTTTCCTTTTTGCCCAGGACCTCAAACCATGTGATCCTGTCCATCATTAAACCATCTTTCAAAGCAGTTTCCATGTTTCCAGTGTCTTCCCATTTGGAACTGAACCCAGGTGGACATTTCTTCCAACAATCGTAAATAAATTAGTGCTGTTCTTCCAAGCTCTTTGGCGCTGTGCCTCCTGATAGGTTCCTTATTTAGCTAGATTTGATGCCTCCAATTGCCATTGTCATGCAATATACAATACAATAGCAGAGTTGGAAGGGACCTTGGAGGTCTTCTAGTCCAACCCCCTGCCTAGGCAGCAAACCCTATACCGTTCCGGACAAATGACTATCCAACATCTTCTTAAAGACAGTGTTGGGGCATTCACAACTTCTGGAGGCAAGTTGTTCCACTGATTAATTGTTCTAACTGTCAGGAAATTTCTCCTTAGTTCTAAGTTGTTTCTCTCCTTGATGCTCTGCCTTTGTCAGGGCCACTGCTAGCAATGGCCCTTAATCTGTTCAGTCCTGGCATATAGCTGGACTGTGAGGAAAAGAGGGCCAAAGTCACCTTCAGCCAAACTGAATTCCTGTTGCTCATAAATAAGTGTCTCTAGTTCTTTTATGGTGGGCAGCTCCTCCAAGGTTTAAAAACTCATTCCAAATCACAGATTCATAATTCAACAGTCTGTCTCCCAACTATGAATCTTCTTTGAGAACTGCAATATCGAGTGATTAACTAACAATGCAATAAAGGCTAGCATATTAAAATCCATAGGAATGCATTAAAGCTAAATGCATCTTTGACTTACACGAACCAATCTCTTTCTTCCCTGCTCTCTCACACAAAAGGAGTATAAAATAATAATTAGAAAAACATGCAAGTTACCCATGCTTGTATTTTGTCTGCATTACAGCCAATAACAATGTTAGCGGAGTAAAATAACCCAAAGGCACAGCTGTTTTATTCCACATCCTTGCTGATTTGTGCAATATTATGGAACACCAACAGTTGGTCTGCGCTCCTAAAGGACATTGAAATAAATGTTTTTAATTTCTACTGGCAATGTTTCATTGCATTCTGACCTTCTGAAAAGAAGCCTTTGGTAGGGGAGAGAGACAATGAACAGAATCTTTACGTTGCCCATTGATGATACATTTTGGCAAAGGGGTTTCTCCCTCTAATTATAGTGTTCCGCTGAAGGAAATGGCATTTAATTAACGCAGAGTGATATTCAGAAATATAAATAGAAGATCAAGGTTCACAAAGTTTGATTTGTAACTAGGCCAGGAAATAAAGAGATGGCGTGCAGAAGAACGGGTAAATTCTGGCCACAGTGTTATTGCATTAACATGCCAAAATTGGTTGATAGGTTTTACTAAAATTAACTGGTAAGAATGAGTGTGATAGAGCAAGAGGGAGCTAATTGACACTGTGCATTCTGCTTTCCTTTCAGCAGCTTGAATCTTTGTATTCCATACATGCAATTTTCTTCAGATCACAAAATAATTTTCTCCAACCTTTATTTCTGGCAATTTCCCATAACTTAGTTATGAATATATGTGTGTATGTGTATATATGTGAGCCTCGGTGGCGCAGTGGTTAGAGTGCAGTACTGCAGGCCACTTCTGCTGACTGCCGGATGCCTGCAATTTGGTAGTTCAAATCCCACCAGGCTCAAGGTTGACTAGCCTTCCATCCTTTTGAGGTGGGTAAAATCAGGACCCAGATTGTTGGAGGAAATATGCTGATTCGGTAAAATCACTTAGCAAGATTAAAGCATTATAAAGCAGCATATAAGTGCTATTGCTATATGTATATGTATGTATGTATGTATATGTACACACACACACACACACACACACACACACACACCACACACATGGTGGGTTTCAAATTTTTTTAGAACCTCTTCTGTAGGTGTGGCCTGCTTTGTGGGAGTGGCTTGCCAGTCATGTGACCGAGTGGGAGTGGCTTGGCAGTCATGTGACCGGGTGGGAGTGGCTTGCCAGACATGTGACTGGGTGGGCATGGCCAACTTGTAAAATGTGGTGAAACTCACTTAACAATGCTCTTGCTCAGCAACCAAAATGTTGGCTCAGAAACTCTGGCATTTGAAGCACGCAAGTCTTAAAGCGTTCAATTTACAAGACCCTTGCACCCCTAACCCTTTAGAAAAAAACCCCAGGGCTGTTCAAACTTGACAGCTTTAAGACTTGTGGACTTCAACTCCCAGAATTTCTCCTCTCACTCTTCATCTTGATGATGTGTGGACAGGCGGGGGGAGGGAGATGGAACCGGTTCTAAATGGCACCGTAGATTTGTGGAACCTCTTCTATAGAAGAGGTTAGAACTGGCAGGAACCCACCCCTGGCTGCTACTCATTCTGAACATATTGGAACACTTGTGATTTCAGGAGCCAAGGAGCAACAAGGTCTTATCAAGTGATACTACTTCATAAGGCAAAAGTATCCAAAATTCCATCATCCAAAGGAGAAATACTTGATGTGTTAACATTCCAGGTTTTAGCGAAGAATAAATGATTATTACAGTTTATATGATTTCAGTAGTGTTTCAATGATTGATATTCTGAAGCCTGAAGTTTATTTTAAAGCGCCATGACCAGAATTGATTTTTTCATCAAAATGTTGAAAAAAGGGTCATGTTATCATAAGAAAATCTCTGTCCCTTTTGAATGTTTGTATGATGTTACAACACACACACACTTAGACTTGTTGGGGCTGGCATCATCCACATCTTTTAAGCTCCACCTACAAATGCTAATGTTATTATTGTTAGTCACGAAGTCGTATCCAACCCATCGCGACCCCATGGACAACATTCCTCCAAGCCTTCCTGTCCTCTACTATCCCCCAGAGTCCATTTAAGCTCATGCTTACTGCTTCGGTGACTCCATCCAGCCACCTCATTCTCTGCCATCCCATTCTTCTTTTGCCCTCAATCGTTCCCAGCATTAGGCTCTTCTCCAGAGAGTCCTTCCTTCACATTAGGTGGCCAAAGTGCAAATGCTAATACAAACCTTTAAATATGAGCTTGCTTCCCTCTGACATCAATTGCAAAAGTGATAGACCTACTGTATATCATCATTTTGCATTGTTGTGAAGACTTCAAATATCCATTCCAATATCCTAAAAGAATAATGCTACTTAGCATCTTATGTGTTTTATCCCAGCCAGAAATATTGTACACATTTGAAAATTTACCCGAAGAAGATCCTGAAGTTTTTAAACACCTCCCCCAAAATGTGTATCCTCATTCATCTTTACTTTTTCTTCTGAATGACTCAAACCAAATATAGGGGAAGCACCCCAGATTCCTAAAAGCTACTGTTGTGTACAGTCTATGGAGATTCTCAGTCATCCAGGTCATGGTTGTCCAGGCAAGTGGACTTTCTGGTTTTTCTTTGAAGACTTTTGCTTCTCATCCAATAAGCTTCTTCAGCTCTGATTGGATGGTGGGGAATGGAAGGATTTATACTCCCTGCAGACAGGTGGACATTTTCATTCTTTTAGCGGGTCATTAAGGTCACCTGGAGGTTTATCTGTGTCACCAGGACACAGAGTGGTGCAAATTGATGTGGAGCCTTCTTGGAATGTGTGTTGTAGATTGGATATAGATGATGTCATATCCAGTGACGTGCGGTGAGGTTTATAGCTGGTGAGGCAGCAATTTTTTTAGACTTGTGGACTTCAACCCCCAGAATTCCACAGTCAGGCATGCTCAGTTGCGATCTGCCGCCCTCTGCCCTGGGATTCGGCCACGGCACCGCCTGCCAGAGCTGCGCAGAATCCGGGGGGCGCTTGTCGGGCGAGGGCAGCGCAGATGGGGTGCGGATGGAGTGGAGGAAGCCTCCCCCCCCCTTCCCGCACCCGAAAGAACAAAGGGAACCTCTGCCACCGCCCGGGCAACCTGGCCGGGCTCTCTTGCGGCGGCTCTCTGGTGCCGAGCTTGGGAGTCCCTGGAGGAGCTGGCGGGGGCTGCAAGCACCGCAGTCTGGACTGGAGCCTCGAGTCTAGGGCAGTGAGTCATTCGATAGGAAACTTGCCTCTTGGAAGGAATGACTCGGCTTGGCTCCTGCTTTGTCTCTCCTGCCTCTTCGCTTCTCCGTTTGGTCGTTGGGCGGCAGATCGAAAGCGGGAGCCAAGCTGGGTCATTCCTCCCAAAAGGCAAGTTTCCCATCGAATGACTCGCTGCCCTGATGATGAGAGGTTAGGCTGTGCCTCACTTGCCTCACCTGACTGCATGTCACTGGATATCACTCCCCCTCTGTTGAAAGAGGGCTGTTCAATTTTGACATAGATGGCTTATTTGACTTCTCTTTCAAACCAGCTCTTCTCTCTGTCCAAAATTTGGAGTTTGTTGTCTTCAAAAGAGTGGTCTGGGTCTTTTAAATGCAGATGGACTGCTGAATGTGTTTGTTCTCCTATGTTGTGCCATGTGTTATGTATAGCTTATGTTTAATCATTTTTAGGTATTTTTCTATTTCTCAGGGGTAGTTATGAATAATAAGCCTTTTTATGTCGTCCTACAACCCTAATGATGTTTAAATAGGACACAACTAACTGTATTTCTCAGCTCTTCATATAAAATTCATACCCAATTTAGGGCCATTCATTTAATGACCATTCGGAGTTACACTGGCACTGAAAAATTGACTTACACTTACAAGTATAATAGCATCCCCATGGTCAGTGATCATGATTCAGTTGCTTGGCAACTGTCATGTATTTATGATGGCTATATAGCCACTAGAATCACATGATCACCAATTGTGACCTTCCAGGCAATAATCAAAGTCAATGGAGGAAGCCAGATTCACTTAACAACCATGGCAAAAAAGATGTAAAATTAGACTCAGTCATGTGATGAAATACTTAATAACTACATCATTTAGTGACAGAAATACTGGTCCCACTTGAGGTTGTAAGTTGAAGGCTATCTGTATTTCTGGTTACAAGATGTAATCCTTTGAGTGAAAGATGGATACAATTTCTTTTGCATTTATCATTATCTCCAAAGATATACATTAAAATTCAACACTACATGGAAAGACCATTTATGATCTATTTTACATAGATAGTACAAACTCAATTATTCTATGAAAATTGCTCTAATAAAAAAAATAGATTTCTAATGTTTGATATACTGGGAAGCCTTTGATCCTGGATGAGTTGTTAAAGCAATTTCCCATACCTTTAAATATCATTGAGCCAAAGAAAGATGTACTTTTATTTTCCCAGCAACTAATATCAGAAATTGAATCACTTATGTTGCATCAATGTATATGCCTCAAGAAATATGAACAACAATATTTATTTATATTTATTTTATATATTCAATTTATATCTCACATCTAGAATTTATATCCTACTAAGAGCATGTATTCAAGGCAATTAATGACATTAAAAAAACAAAATAAAAATTTAGAAACAAACAATAAACCTGAATTAAGTAAACATTTAAAATATTGTGAAATAGATATGTGTTTGCAGACTTTCTGAAGCTGAGAAAAGTAGGGGCAAAATTCAACTCCCAAGGCAATGCTCAGAAGCAAAGTTGCTTAATTAAAACAAAGAAAACAAAACATTAATCAAAATAAATAACTAATTGAGCATTTTCATCAAAGATGGTAACCATTCTGTTTACAAATAAAACAACAAAAACTAGAAACATATATAATGTAATTTTAATGAGGTAGTGTAGTTTATAAGGTCAATTCTTAATGATCTGCTAACATGTATGCAACAAAATCTTTTCAGTGATATTCAAGTTCAAATCAGAAGTAATCATCTCAGAGTTTTCAAGGCTTAAAAAATTGTCATATTCTTATAGAAATTATGTATAACACTAGTTTCCTTGCTGTTAATGAATTAGTTATGGTTTTACTGATATTGTTAAGAACTTTTAGAGATGGAATCCAGATAGTTTACAAATGCATGATTGAGCTTAATTCATTTGAAACTAATTTGGAACTTGTGAATAAATTTTTATGCAAAGTATTTTAATCACAACATCATTTTTATCAATCATTAAGAATTTTCTGATATAAAATCCTCTTATCTTCTTGTTCCTCCTATTAAAGAAATCTATTCTTATGCTGAAAAAAGAGAGGACTGAGAAATGAAAGAATAGGTAAAAAGGGAAGGGAAAAATTATATCCTTTCTAAACTTCTTAAATGTTATTTTTCATTTGAAATAATAGACTGTAATCTTCTAATATCAGCGAGAAATTATAGCTTCTTAACCAGTAGGGGGTCTGTCCTTGCATCAGTTAGTTTCAATTGAACCTTATAAGAATTGTCTTACTTGAAAGGCATTTAAATTATATTTGACAACTGTTATGCCTGAACATCTATTGTGCTTTTGTTATTTTATATACATTTGCCTTTCTGAATTTTACCCAAGAATTTTCTCCACTTCTAAGCTTTTCTAGTGTTTATACTTCTGTGTGAGACCAAAAAGCTCCATACTTGATCTACATTTAGGTCCCACGATGGTCAGAAGCATCTACAATTAATTGGATTAAATGATGTTCATACACTGTAGAATGTGTGAGAGATCCACTGCGACTTAATTCAACTCAATTATTAGTGCTCTATTACTAAATTCATTTCATAAATCAATGGTTGGTAAATCATTTTCAAATTAAAATAAACGTTTCCTTTTAGGTGAGGGGAAAAGTTATGAATTCCTGGATGTTCCCATTATCACTCAAATTCAATTATATAAGTGGCCTTCACAGTTCATTTCAAATATATGACAAATCTAATAGAAATATATGCTAGGTGGAAATAAAAAAAACCATTGGCATCTAAATGAAATATAAAGAAGTTGATGTAGCAGAATTATATACTTATTACAGGGTTATTATTAGTTGTTATGCATTGTTAACAGGATTAAGAGCGCATATATTTTAGTTTCTATTTTCTAATTCTGAATTCCAGTGTCTTTATGAACATGGGGATTTTCAATCTATTAATGTAAATGGGCTCTATAGGTTAACAATATCCTGCAATTGCTAGGAATCATTGGAATATTAGAGAGTTTTACTGAAGAGCCTGTGCTTAGCACACAATCCATAGTCTCGTTTGGTGGTGTCTACTCTGATTATGTTACCAAAGTTTGGTGGCTAGACAATCCATTTTCAACAACATGATTCCTTTCCCTTTTTGGCCCAAAAAATGCTTTAAGTCTCTCTTCCCTGAAGTTCAAAAACTGGCCAAAAGGTTTTGCTTTCAACCCTTCATTGAATAACTTCTCTAAACAACTTCTCTAAAGCCCAGATAGGGGGCTGGAGAAATCCATTTTTATATTTTCTAATTCTAGAAATGACTTTTCACATTTTAATAAAGACCTAGGGACAGAGGTGGGCTGCTGGGGGTTCACACAGGTTCGGGCGATCCTCTAGCTAGGATTCTGCTCAGTTCGGCAAATCCCTAAATGCCACCCCTGGCTGGCCACGCCCACCCAAGGGAGCCCAGGGGAACCAGTTTTCACCCTACCGGAGGCTCAAGGAAAGCCTTCAAAGCCTGGGGAGGGTGAAAAATGAGCCTACTGTCATGGTGCAGAAGGCTGACTAAGCCATGCCCACCATGGCCACGCCCACCCAGCAACAGGGCAGCAAACTGTTTGAATCCCACCCCTGCCTAAGGATGATTCACCTAATTTTTGAAAGTTATAGAATTATAACAACTATTATACAGCTATGAGAGAGATGAAAATATATGCTTATAACAAGATCTTAAATAAGTGCTTCTGAGAAACTAGGTTCAAACTCAGTGCTTAATCAACTGCATCACAGTCCAATCATTTTTTTTTTTGGCCTACATTAGACCTAACATTAGAGCTCCCTTTATCACCTAATACAGATACTCTGTATTATTCCTGATTATTTTTCTTTTATCTTTTCCTTGGCAGGTAAGCACATTTCCAAAATGACTGATTTTGTCAGTTACTATTTTTATTTTCTAAGAAATGGTATGGGTCTGTTTGGGGCTTAGAGGCTCAGATAATTCAGGAGGTTAGCAGTTTGTTTTGCATAATGCCAGCTTATATTTTTGAGCTAAAATATTTGTTTTAGCATGAAAACCAAAAAGGGGCAAGCTGCTTGTGGATATAAAGGAAAATATGTCTATGGACATATTGGTACTTCTGGACATCGAGTTGGGAACATTTGGCTGACCTGAGATAGTTTAGCACACATTTTAAAAAACTCATGTGAAATACATTACTAGATGCATTATGCATTAACACAAGGGCCCCCAACCTGTGAGCTGTGGCCCAGTACTGAGCCTCTTGGCCACCAGATTGCATAAGTGGCTGGCCAGTGCCCACATGTGTCAGGCATGCCTCCTTCAATATCCAAGAAAGGAAAACCTCAACTCCATTTTAATAGAGATGAAGTACTTTTACTAGATATGAAGTGAAAACAGCAAAAGGAAAGCAAGATCTGAGCCAGAAAGGCGGGAACATATACATATCAAACATTTACCCAGCACCCTCCACCCAATTCCCCAACCCATTGTCCAATCTGCAACTCCATAAGGTGTCATTTGGGGTGCATTTTCAAACAGCCTCATCAAGTTGGTATGCGAAACTGTTGGCCTTGACCAAGTTCCAACATCAGCCACCAGCATGCGCAGAAGATGGTGAGAACAAGACTCCTCCAGTACAATATAATTCCCTTCCCCAATACTATGCACCCCCCCGTTCCTATGGCAGCCGATAGCAAGCAAGCGTAGCAAGAAAAAGAGAGGCTGACAACATGTGTGCGCATATGCACATCCCTCTACTTGCAGTACCGTTACTGCAAGTGCTGCATGGATACTACTGTCACTGTGAGTGTTGCAGCCCTGTTCATGCACACACATGGGCACATAAATGTGCCCCTCCCCGGCTGCCAACCCAAAAATATTGGGAAACTCTGCATTAACAGGGATAATGCATGTACTGTATATGGGATTATACTTCATAAAAGCTGTAACTGGTCACAAAGTATCTCAATTCCCTGCTTACCTTCTGGAATAATAAATACACACATGTTCTTTTTTTTTTTTCTCACACAACAATTTTGACATAGGAATAACATACAACAGTCACTGCAAATTGTAACATACAAAGTTGCCAAAAAGTGATATACTTCCACTAGAACTGTCCTGCATTTCTAAATGAAAGGGAAAAATACAAGGAAAACACAATACTCCATATCTCCGTAATGATTCTTGTGATATTGAAAGTTCTATATCTATTTTTACTTATTACAATTCTTCAGAATGGTGCTAAAATGGGAGGCATTCTAAAACTTGTACAAGGCTTTAAACCTATCAAATGTGAAACCAACACAGCCGACTTTGCTATTTCGTTACGCGGAAGGCTAGAAGGTTGGTGAAGATAATGGCCACACTAGTGGAAGTATTAAGGTATTGATCTCACAAAAATCCATTTTAATTTTATTGTGCTCCCCATAGCTAGTCTGGAAACGGAGGGAGGAAAAGAGGAAAAGATAGACAGCCTCATTTTCGTTCCCATTTTCTGTTGTATTGGTGGCTAACAAGACTTTAGAACAGAAATTAGCTAGATTTCTTTTCAAACATTCCCAGTTTAGGAAAGTCTTTGGAGGATTGGGAACTAGTGACCAGGTTAAGGCCTCCAGCTCATATATCTAACAACCTCAGGAAATGATTCATGGGTTCACTTAGGAAAACCTCTCAGGAAAGAACAGAAACCAAATGCATATTCTGCTTCGAAAACTGAAGCAATATATCATGTTCTCTGCTAGTCGATCTTCCCCGAAGGCCCCAGAAAGCATATTGGGTGGCCAGTGAGTTAAGGGAAGTTTTGTTCAATTGAGAACATGTTTTATTTAAACAAGAAATCCACCTGTCTGCTAAATCCCACCTTTTAATTTTTAAAAAAAATACATGTTAAAAAGATTTGATACAGGAATCCATGTGTAAAAAGTATTTACTTACACAATATGAATAAAACCATTCCGAAGCATGTCTTTTCAAACTCCAAACGAAAGGAACTTTGTTTTCTTGACAATTTTGGACAAGTCTCAAGAGGAAGTTGAAGTTCAGAGACAAAGGCATTCGCATATCTGATGATCCTAACTGACTCTCCACATGTCACTTATAAAGTTTCCATTTTCTTTCCTTCTTTAAACATTAATTTCTTTTTATCTTAATAGAGCAGTAAAACCATTTCCATTCTTCTGTTACTGAGATTTCAGATAGATGTACAATGAAAACCAATGCTCAGCTGTCCATTCTCTGGCAGAAAATTAATCACAACATACCACTAGAAAATAACACACTGATTCTGAATACAATAGAGCAGTTTTCAACACTTTTTAAAATTAATACCTTTAAAACAAAAGGCAAAAGAGCAATAAACTCAAGCTGCTCTCTTGTAGCATCTCCCTGATTTGCTTACAAACCAGAGATGGTATTCTGCCAGTTCAACCTGATTTGGGCGAACCAGCAGCAGTGATGGTGGGAGCCTCTGCCCACCTGCCCACACATCATCATGGATGTTCTGTGCATGCGCAGAAGCGCTGAATGTGAGTGAAGCAAGCTCACACACTCATGCACTCCCAGTCCAAACTGGTAGCAAAGAAAGAAGAATGTCATGCCTGTTACAAACAGAAGCTCTAGGACAAACAGAAAGAACACAATAAAAATTGTCCCATGAGTTCACACATTTTTTAAGAGCCTTGTTTCATGGTGGAGTTGGAGTGACTGAATGGACCTGAGCATTTACTGGCCGGATGCCCTTCCTGATGCCTATGTGGAGTTTGCGGTAGATATTTTCTCTTTGCCTGGTAGAGGAATATCTATCACTGCCTAAAATTGAACTCTCAACCTTTTGAGTGGGAGGTGTGTGTCTTCACCTCTAGGCCCCCACACTGCTCTGTCCTATTACTCACACTATTGTCAGTTTAAAAAAAAATCCTTTCTGATACATTCTGCACCTGAGGCTTGCAAAAGACTTGGAAGGATATGATGAAGTCGAATCAATGCAGATAAAGTTCAGGGGAGGTATCCAAATATAAATTCCTGTAACCCAGTAGGTAAGACCAGCATCCAGCATCCTTGACACACAATCCTCTCACACGTAAATTGAAATTTAACAAACAGGGTGTTCGCAAGAGTTTAGAAAGCAATTGAACACATAGCCACAAGCATCCTGCCTATTTCCTAGACCATGGGTGTCAAACTCGCCATGGCCCATTGACATCACATGATGTATCATGAAGTTTTTTGCCTTAGTGGAGCTAGGGTGGGTGTGGCCTGCATGTGTGATGCATCTGGCCCATGGGCCGCCAGTTTGATACCCCTGTAGACTCATGAGCAGAAGTAGATTCTACAAAACCAGATTTGAAATGACATCAGATGTTTCATTTGGATGTCTGTCTGCTGAAGCAATTCAGCACAAAGATGTTGTTTTATCCCTAAAGGATAATGGTTCAGCAGTCAACAGACCTCAACTACAAGACAGCTCAAGTTTTCATACCTGGCCATCTTTTCCAGGGAATCAGATTAAATTAAGGCTGTGTGTGTGAACAGAAGACCTCTGCAAAGGTCTATTGCTTCGGAGTATCATGAACCCTGTAAGTGTCCTCTGCTTCTCCTTCCTTCCTTATAAATAGATCCAGTAACTACTGATCACAGAAAATTGTTGGAAGAGAACCGAGATAAACTTCAGCAAAAAGAGGTTTCTGGCCAATAAACAATGGCAGAATTGTACATGGCACATTTCAGTAGTCCACTAGATCTTAGATGACAATGACAGATGGTGGTCATTTCCCCACTTTCCTCAAAGGGATGCAATTAGCAGACTGAACAAAGCTAAAAGAATGTCTGCTTGGCTATAGTTATCACCAGGAAATCTTGAAGCAGAATATATTGGCTTTAAAATGAGAGATATTATAGCTTTCAATCAGAATAATTTAAAATCAAGGTGAATTAAAATGCTGAGTGAAAGCCGTCTCTCTCATTTTCATGCTGAATTCCTATACTCTACTCTTCATTCCAATATGTGACAATCATTTTAATAAATGTGCTGGGAAACATAGCAGATGAAATCCAACATATCTGGAAAACACCCTGTTGGAAAAAAGTTTCTTGCTTATGGCATTGCCTGCCGCCAGCATTTAAATAGAAAGGGGGGGGGGAAACATTCCCAATATCCTAATATTTGAAATTCATAAATATGTCTTTGAAAAATAATTGAGGATTTCTTGTGTTTTGGAGTCAGGATATAATGTTTTGGAGATTCTCCTATATCTGATCATTTGATCATTTGTTGATCCAGATCCTAGATGTAATTCACATGAGTGAGCAGGCCCAGTCTGTCCCAGAGATAGAAATAAGAGGAAACACATAACAAATGTCCTTCTTCTGAAGACCAAAGATACCATTCTTCAGAGGACTTTGTTTTCAGACTCCTCACTGCCTTGATATCATCCTCTGAACCAGGGATGAAACGCTACCAGTTCAGACTGGTTTGCACAAACCGGTAGTAAAAAAAATACTACTGGTTCAGGCGAACCGATATTTCCGATGATCAGCTGATGTGCAATTTATATTAGCTAGCATCATCGGATTTCTTGCTTTCTAGCTAATCTAAATCGTGTGGCACAGTGGATTCCACCCCGCTTGCTGTTCTACTTACCTTTGCAGGCGTGCTTGGTAGCAGGCTCTTTCCACCCATCTGGACATCATCACATCCCATTTTTGATGCACTGAGCATGCGCACACTCACACATGCACCTCACATTTGCAAGCCATTAGCGAAGGTAAGTTGATTTCACCCCTGCTCTGAACACACACTAATTTGCCTCTGTCCTTTTTGAACTTTGAGGCTCAGAATTCTGACTGTACACCGCCCCGAGTCCCTTCGGGGAGTGGGAGCGGTTTATAAATCTAAATAAAGTAAAGTAAAGTAAGTAAGAATTAAGCATAGGCTTCAAAGTGGGATCTGACCAGGGTAGAGTAGAATGAAGCCATTACTTCACGTAATCTGGATTTAGCGTTCCTGTTAATGTACCCCAAGATAGCAATTATCTTCCAAGCAATTACCTTCCAAGCAACTGCATTTGTCAACCATAAATATGAGCAGTTGGCTCATGTTTATGGTTGACAAGGACAACCAGATCCTTTGTATGTGTACAATTTCCAAGGCAGTTGTCACTCATCCTATAATTGTGTCTTTCTATTTTTCCTAATCAGATGAAGAACTTTATATTTATTCTTACCAAATGCCCTCTATCCATTCTAGCCTTCTTGTCAACCTGTCTAGATTTAAAACACACACACACCTTCTCTCTTGTCTTTTGAAGTATTAGCCTACCTCCCAATTACCAAGTCATCAGACTTGGTAAGTATCCCTTCAGCTCCTTCACCCAAATGCAGGTATTCTTCAACATACGACCACAATTGAGCCCAAAATTTCCATTGCTAAGTGAGAAATTTGTTAAGTGACTCTTGCCCCCATTTTATGACTTTTCTTGCCTTATTTGTTAAGTGAATCACTGCAGATGTTAAATTAGTAACATGGTTGTTAAATGAATCTGGATTCCCTATTGACTTTGCTTGTCAGAAGGTTGCAAAAGGTAATCAGGAGACCCCAGAATAATTGTAAATGTGAGTCAGTTGTTAAACATCCAAATGTAAATCACGTGACCATGGGGATGTTGCAAAGGTTGTAAGTGTGAAAAACAGTCATACGTCAGTTTTTCAGTGCCATTGTAACTTTGAATGGTCACTAAGCAAACTGTTGTAAGCGAAGGACTACCTGTAATTGATACAGATATTAAATAACATAGAGGCACAGAACATAATTATTAATAATTCCTCCAAGTTGAAGTATTAACTAGCACTTTTTGGGTTTGGTCATTCATTCAACTATGAGTCTATTCAACAGTAATATTATCCAGCCCGTATTTTACCTTTTGTTAGGATGCTAAAACAAGAAACTTGGTGAGGTATGCATACACAATGTCTGCAGCTTTTTTCTGTATGATTAATGTATATTGGCTTCATTGACAATATAAGAAACTGGTGAGTCTCAAGTTGCTATCTTTGCTTTGGCAGTAGGGCTCTTGAAAAAGAACAAAGTACATAATTAATTGCCAGTTCATCTATAATTAACATTTTAACTAAATTAAATCTGCCCATATACTGATGTTACTTAGCATTCCTTGGATTAATAAAGGGACCAATAGAAGTGAATATAGGAACTCTTTCAAAGCTATGCAAAAGAGTCTTCCTATGATTTTATTTAGAAGGTTTTGTGCATGTTTTAATCAATCTGCCGAAACACATAGAAAGTAATATAAGAGATCAATCACTGAAGAGAAATGAAATTAGGATTACAGGTAGTCTGCAATTTATGACCACAATTGAGCCCAAAATTTATGTTGTTAAGTGAGAAATTTGTTAAGTGACTTTGCTCCATTTTATGACTTTTCTCGCCTCATTTGTTAAGTGAATCACTGCAGTTCTTAAATTAGTAACATGGTTGTTAAGTGAATCTGGCTTCCCTATTAACTTTGCTTGTCAGAAGGTCACAAAAGGAGATCACATGACTCTGGGGCACTGCAACCATCATAAATGTGAGTCAATCGCCCAAGCCTCTGAATGTAAATCATGTGATCATGGTCATGTGTGAAAAATGGTCATAAGTCACTTTTTCAGTGCCATTGTAACTTTGAACAGTCACAAAACAAACTGTTGTGAGTCAACAAGATTTGTTGTTGTTGTTGTTGTTGTTGTTATTATTATTATTATTATTATTATTATTATTATTATTATTATTAGATTAGATTTGTTAGCCGCTCCCTCTCCACAAAGGGACTCGGGGCGGCGTACAATAAATAAAAAGCACATATTATACAATTAAACATTACACGGAGGAGGTATAAAAATCACACAACAATCATTACAGTACATAGAAATAGTAATAATAAAATTAAGAATTAAAATACCCCAATATAAAAAAGCTAGAAAAGAAGTCTTTTCTTCATTTTTGTTTATTTTAATATCATCATTTTTGCCTGTGTGTAGAGTGGATTAGAATACATACCGTAAATAAATGATTCAAATTTGTAACATGGTCATAATACCGGTTTTAATCCAATGAGTATCTGTTGTGGCCCAGCAGGAGCCGTTGCCGCTGCCACCAGACTCCGAGAGTGAGGGTTCCTATGAGTCGGCTCAAGAGAAGGTGGGGAACCCTGGACAGGGTTCGGATGCTGAGCAGGGATCGGAGAGTCTGGTCGGCCACCAGGAGGCGCCTGAGGCATGGAGCAGCGGTGAGAGCCAGAGGAGGGGGGCTCCCAATGCCATGCCTTGGAGCAGTGGGGAGGAGTCACGAGACAGTGAGTCAGAGCTGAACAGGGAGTTCCTGGATGCTCGTTATCGCCGCGCCCATAGACGCAAGGAGAATGGGCGTAATTATCGTCGGTAAGAGCTCTCAGCTGCTGATCAGGAGGCTCCTCTCCAGGTTATAAAAGGGTTGACTGTGCATACGCACTTTGCAGCAGTCAACAGAGGACTTATGCCAGAAGTTCTAGTCTGGAATTCTAGCAAGCTGGATAGCTGCTTTCGTGTTTTGTTTTTGTGAATTTTGTCTTGGTGGTTTGCTGCCACGGAACCTTCTGTTTGTTTGTGCAATAAACCTTGTTACCTTGTACTGTTCCGGAGCGTGTTCTGTGTGGGCAAAGGAGGAAGGGGGGGTCAGAACAAGTATCTATGGAATATCCCTAATAAGAAGGCACTTTTAGCTCTTTCCTATACTTTTATGTTTGTTTGTTTTCAAGGATTATGAATATAATCTACGATTTATATTTGATCCTGAGAATTTTTTAAAAAAATTTCTAAGGTATATTTTGATAGCTGAAGAAAGGACATAATTTTGCAGAGCGCTAATCTCTTCTTTGCTCCTGCCTGCAGAATTACAGTCAATGATAAGTACCCAAGTAATTCTGCCATCATTTACATAGCATTTTCTGGTTGGAAGAATTCCAAGGTACTTTAGAGAGATGGGATACATTACCACGGGTTCCATTCTTCACTTTTATTTCCCTTGAATAATAATTACCACTTTACTGTATTCCAACAACATCAGGTAAGCTTTTTTTGCTTTGTAAACCTGGCAGGTCCTTTGCCTTACTGAAGAATTGCAACTCCATGATTCATTGCAATAAAAGGTTTGCTGACAGATGGCTCTTGCAAAGCTAGCAAGTGAAAACCTCTGGGAAGAGGCCTGTCATTTTAACCAAACTGCCTAAACTGCAATGTAATAGATTAGCCATCTCTCAAAATTCCATAACAATAGTTAGGTTGTGTGTATGGGTCTCGCTGGAGCTCTTGGTGCTATAATGAAGCTATTTAAATACAACCACGATCACTCCATGCACATACTAGTTTTTTTCTTTTTCTTTCTTTTTTCGTTTCTGTTATAATTTTGCACCAGTGAGGTTAAAACCAATGTTGTTGTATTTAAGTACAATGACAATAAAGATTACACTTATACTTATTTTACCAAACTATTCAGGACCAAGTTTTATCTAGTGCTAAAAATAACAAAGGCAATTTGAAATAATTTAGCTATTTATTGTCAGGCCTGCAAACCTTTTTGGACTTTGGACCTGCCACACTTTCTATTATTCTCCTATGCATTTTCTATTGTGGGAAAATAGCAGGAGGGATTATACAGAGTTGCGTGATAGGTAGCCATAACAACATTCTTTCTAGAAAGCCAAGGTCATCCTTTGTCACTGCACCTGACTGGAACTGGACGGGTGGAAGCTGCCAGCGTGACATTGGACCATGTGATGGACTTGTGGGTATGGGGGCAGGATCTTGAACTTTCAATTGGGTGGGAAAACCTGGAAGCCTTCAGTTTCAGGTTTTTCCAGATCTGCCAACATGAATCTCTTAATAAATTAGAACTTTGAGGAATCTTTGGACTTGGACTCTGATGTACTTTTGAATGCTATTTGGAATCCTGACATTTATGTTGATACTGATATTATTTTAGCTCTCTACAATTAGTGCATTACAGATAAAGCAATCATCAACAACCTTAGAATTCCCCCATGATTTTCATTTTTAAAGTTATTCTTTTAAGAGAGCTACATAAAAGAAAACATAAAAAGAAAGTTTAAAATACCCAAAGAACACTTAAAATACCTTCCTTCTCCTAACATCTTATTTCTTCAACTTTAAAGCATCTTCCCATTAACCCAGAGAGATCTTGAAAAGACCTGTTATTTTTGCTGTCAGCAATAATTACTTTCCTGATTTCAAAATTTGTTTTTCTGGGATTTTTTTTTTATGTATGAGGTAACGCGATTAGGTGAAGCATGAGGAAGATATGGAACAGCAGTCTTTTAGTCAAGGTTTAAACAAGAAATCAAATTAACTTTTATTAAATAACTTAAAATGGTTCTAGAGACAGGTCCCTCGATATTACAACAGATCTGTAAGCTGTCAGGCCTTGCTGTTCCTGGCAGTAAATATATAGTCAAAAATCTGTCACTCTGACAGATGGAGGTTTTCCTAAGTCTAGCACTCTGAGCTTCCCTCAAGTTTTTGAAAAATTAAGTGGAAGATGTGTTTTACGTTACAATGCTTTGAGTGACGTTTCTAATATAGCAATAGCAATAGCACTTAGACTTATATACTGCTTCCTAGTGCTTTTAAAACCCTCTCTAAACGGTTTATATATTGCCCCCAACAATCTGGGTCCTCATTTTACCCACCTCGGAAAGATGGAAGGATGAGTCAACCTTGAGCGGGTGAGATTTGAACTGCTGAACTGCAGCTAGCAGTCAGCTGAAGTAGCCTGCAGTACTACACTCTAACCACTGTGCCACCTTGGCTCTTTAATATCAAATTGGCATACATTCTACAATAGTTATAGATAGCTACAACTAAAAGTTAATTGGAAGGAAGGAAGGAAGGAAGGAAGGAAGGAAGGAAGGAAGGAAGGAAGGAAGGAAGGAAGATGAACTTTGAATACATAGAACCATATTGTCTGCTCTGTCTTTTATGCCATAAGGTTCCAGGTGTCACAATTGTATGATAGTGGGTCCTATATTGCAACCAAACCATATCTTTCACAAGTGTGTCAGCATCACAGAGGGTGCAGCTGCCATATTGTAGATTTTGTAGATTGATACCCCTCCACTGTCATAACATCCCATTATACTAATCAAGAACCAAGTCCAAGGATGGAAATGTACATAATTTGTTTTTGTTATCTGAGATGTTTCCAGAACACATAAATATCTTTTATACAATAATCCGGGCCCAATAGATTCAAATTCTTCCATTTATAAATACATTTCAGAATTTTCTAATATAACTAAACAACACAGTAACATTTAACTAACTTAAGTCTCACTGTAATTCTTCCAACAGTGAAACATCTTATGCCAATTCTATGGATAATGTTCAAAGTAAATTTTATTGGGGTTTTTTGCACTGAACTTCCCACTATTATATCTTTATGTTTGTTGTATGAGTTGTTGCACTATTAGTATACAACTGCAGCTTTGTTTGCTAAAATTAGTAATCATTTTCTTTAAAAAATTGGAAATAAAGACATTGGATCATTTTTTAAATATCTGGTGGCATGTGTGGGTGCATTTTCTCAGTAAAGACTAATCATGGTATATGCATACATACATATTACCTCTGAATGTGCGCGCGCGAAAGTTGTGGACACATATGCCTTCTCTGTTGCAGCCTTTACTCTTCGGAGCAACGTCTCTCCTTCCCAAGATTTGTCTTGTCTCAGGCAAATCATTGGTAGCGTCTGAAAGAGCTGGATTCGAATGGCATACAGACTTAAGGGCACGAATGCACGGCAGTATCATTTTATGATAGTCTCCTTTTGTATTGTGAGATCTCTAGAGTCACAAGATTGAGATAGTTGCTCTATACATTTTATAAACAATAAACAAACAAACAAACAAATATCTGTTTGTGCATGTCTGTTCTGCTCATATAATGTCTCTGAGAAGGGGAGAGAAATGCCATGCATACTTTTGGCCAGAGTAAAAGTCTCATATTTCTGTACTGGGATGTGAATGTGCATGTCCAGAACCCTGCCATAACGTCCTGTTGGAGAATGTGATTGATGACCTCAGCCAGAGGGGAGGGAGCACAGGGTAAAGGTCAGATGCCATTAAGTGTGATTTAGTTTCAGCTACACAGAAGTCTGTGCCAAGATGTTAGTCCTAATAAACGAATGGGTTTTTTTTTTTTAATTTTGTCTCGGGGCTCGTAAATTAATTAGGGTAACTCTTGGAACCTTCACAAATAGCTGAAACGCACTTTAAATTTTTGGGGGGGGGGTTCCTGAAGCCCGGGCCCTCCGAGCACCCCCTCCCCCGATGTTTGAGTTGCTTGGAGTGAAAATCAGGCAACAGGAGATTAATTGCAGCTAGAGGTATGCGGCAAAACTCAGAAGCAAAAGCAAAAGAAGATAAGTACTGGTGGAAATTCCCTTGCCCTAGTCCAAAGCCCCAGATGGAATCCCGAGGGAGTGCAAAAGAGCAACGGAGGAAGGAAGTGAGGGGAGGGACATATGATCTTGTTGAAAGGAAGAGATGCAGACTGGAGTGCAGCCCCCCTCCCCAACCCGACGGAAGGAGAAGGAGCCCAGAATGGCAACCAGTGCCTCTCCCATGCAGCAGGCAGGCTGCCAAGAGCAGACCACCCCCTCCCTCTCTCCGAACTAGGGGTGAAAGAGATAACCAGCCATATCAGGCGCAAGCATACCAAGGCCGACAGGAGGGTGGGGGATTAGGGCTAGATGACCCACCTTAATTCAGGGGAAAGTTTGACGGAGACTCAGACCAGCTAGCCCTATTCCTTGATTCCGCTGATATCCACCTAGAACACTATGGGCACCTCTACCCATCCCCCAGAGCCATGGTGAATGCCATCACAGAGGGTCTAGAGGGAGAAGCAAGGGAATGGCTAGCAGGCCTCCACAACAGGAGAGCCCCCCCAACTGCAAAACATAGATGACTTCCTGCAACTGCTAGAGGCTAGGTTTGAGGAGGTGGAGGAGGAGAACTCATATGCAGAAGAGGAACTCAGCAACCTAAAGCAGAGGAGCCGCCCCATCAAAGAGCACATCCGTGAATTTAGGAGGGTCATAGGAAGGCTACCCTCTTTACCAGAGCGGTTGCTGGTGCATTTTTTCAGAACAAGCCTGGACAAGCAAATTGCCCAGGTAACTGCATACTGTGACATCCCAAATCAACTCTCTAAGTGGTTCTGAGTAGCAACAAAAGTCAACAGCGGGCTGCGCACCAAAGACATGACAAAGCAACCAGACACACAAGAGAGAGGTCAACCTGACCTGAAACCACCCAGCCAGCAGGGAACCACAGCACCACAGAAGGCTCTGAGACCAGCCCTCCACTGAAATGCTACAGATGTGGGGGGATGGGCCACATGCCAGCTGCATGCCCAACCCCAGCCCCAAAACCAAGGCCAGACCCACCGCCCAGGGCATGACCAGAACGAGGGTCCAAACGGACCACCAACACATCCGGGAAAGCCCTCCAGGCTGCAAAGGCCCCTTTCCCTTCAGGCAAAAGTGATGGAACCCCAGGCAGCGACAACCAGTCTCGCAAATCATATGACAGCGAGGACGAGGGAGAAAATGACCCAATGGTGAGTGAATCACTTTACCCTTTCCTTTTTCCAATATGCCTCACAGCCCAAAAAACAGGAAACCAGGGGGATTTTCAAGCCCTAATAGACTCAGGCTGCACAAGGTGCTTGATCAACCTAACCAAAATCCTGAAACTGGGGATCAGAGCAAAAAGACTGGCTCGAGCAGGTCGACGCGTCCCTAATGGGAAGAGCCTATGCCACCCACCTAACTGAACCAGTGAGGCTAGAACTAGCAGATCACCAGGAAGTAATTCGATTCATAATAGCCCCCAAAATGACAGATGCAGTCATACTGGGACTTTCCTGGGTAGACAAGTGGGGACCGACCATCTGGTGGCAAGGGGGTACATGAAGACTTAGGATATCAAGGGGCCCCCAACCCCTCCCACACCAGCAATCAGAAACACCACCCATGCTGGAAACCCCCCAAGAAACCCCACGAGAATAACTGGCAACCACATCTGACAAAACCCCAGAGGCCGAACTGATTCCGATAGAATATCAGGACCTCGTAGAAATATTCAGCGAGGCCGAATGTGATGTTCTGCCTTCCCACCGGGAGACAGACTGTGCCATCGAAATCATCCCCGGGGCAAAACTACCCAAGCCCAAACTGTATGCCATGACGCCCTGGGAAATGCAAGAGATGTGCAAATACATAGACAAAAACCTAGCAAGGGAGTTCATTGAGCCAGCCAAGCCATGGGTCGCGGCACCAGTCCTCTTTAAAGAAAAAAAATAGGTGCCATGAGGCTGTGTGAGGCTCATGAAGGATATGCTATCTCATCTGGCCAAGGGAAAAGTCTTCACCAAACTAGACCTCAGAGAAGCATACTACCGAGTACGAATCAGAAAGGGAGATGAGTGGAAAACAGCATTCATCTGCCCCTTAGGGGGCTTTCAATTCAAAGTGATGCCTTTTGGACTGCAGGGGCCTCCAGCGGTATTCACGCAGTTAATAAATGAGGTGTTGCATGAGCACCTCTACAAGGGGTTCCTCGTCTACCTAGATGACATCCTTATCTACACAGAGACCATGGATGACCATGTACCCCTGGTCCGCCAAGAGAAACTGGAGAAACTTCTGGCAGCCAACCTGTACGTCAAGGTATCAAAATGTGAATTCCACCATGCATGGTTAGACTACTTGGGTTACCGAGTGTCAAATGAGAGAATAGAGATGGACCCAGAGAAAGTGCAAGCCATCCTAAGCTGGCATCCCCCTCACACCCGCAGACAGGTACAAAGTTTCCTAGGGTTCGCGAACTTCTACAGGCAATTCATCCCCTCCTTTGCGAAGATTGCCAAACCCCTGACAGACCTCCTGAAGACAGGGAGCCCAGGAACGAAACCTCATCTGGGACAACCCCTACCATGGGACCTAACCTGTCAAGAGGCATTCGAGACACTAAAAGAAATGTTTGCAAAGGAGCCAGTGCTGACGCATCCTGACCCCGAGCAACCTTTCATGATCCAGGCTGATGCCAGCGATGTGGCAGTGGGAGCGGTGCTACTCCAAAGAAACAACCAAGGAAGCTTACTACCCTGCGCCTACACCTCCCGCAAGCTCATAGACACAGAGAGACAATGGGCCGCATGGGAAAAGGAGGCTTTCACAGTGAGATGGGCAATGCTAACCTGGAGACACCTGTTGGAAGGGAGTCAGAAACCATTTGAAGTCTGGACCGACCACAAAAATCTGGAGCCGCTTAGGACCCCACGAAAACTATCACCCAAATAAGTCCGATGGGCTCAATACTTCAACCATTTTGATTTTGTATTAAAGCACATTCCAGGCAGGAGGAACTTTTTAGCTGATGCCCTCTCCTGCATGTTTCAGTACAAATGCGAACGGGAGCATGTAGTGGACGCCATTATTCCTTCTACCCAAACTGCTGCCCAAGTGACCACCAGACGGCAATGCTATGACTGGCAAGACCAACTTGCAAGCGACCTAACTATGAGGCTCAAAACTGAACTGCTAGCAGACCCCTGGTTCCAAACCAACCAATACATCTTGACAAAAAGAGATGACCTTGAATGGAAGGGGACAAAACTATACGTCCCAGAATCCCTACATACCATAGTTCTCCAGAGGAGTCATGATGCCAAACCAGCAGGCCACTTTGGGTTCCTACAGACTTTACACTTAGCCCGGGGGCAATTCTGGTGGCCTGGCATGAAGAAAGATGTAGATAGTTACGTGAAAAGTTGTACCATTTGCGCCACAATGAAGAGACGACCAGGAAAACCCCCTGGACTACTGCAAACAATAGCAGAGCCAACGAGGCCATGGGAGGAGATCGCAATGGACTTTATAGTAGAGTTGCCAAAAAGTGGGGGAAACACAGTGATTTGGACTGTAATATACCTGTTCTCCAAACAGGTACACTTCATACCCTGTAGTGGACTACCCTCAGCTCACAAGCTGGCTAAACTGTTCATGAAGCATATCTACCGACTGCATGGAGTATCTCGAAGAATTATCTCAGACAGAGGGGTCCAGTTGATGGCTAAGTTCTGGAGGGAGTTCCTGCGGTCCATTGGATCATCTCAGGGTCTTAGTTCAGCTTTTTATCCCAGCACCACTGGGGCAGCAGAGAGACTGAACGCCATGGTAGAGCAGTACCTGAGGTATTACGTGAACTATTAGCAGTCCAATTGGGCAGACCTTTTATCTTTTGCTGAGGTCGCGTACAATAATGCTGTCCACAGTAGCACAGGACTCACGCGATTCAAAATAGTGAGCAGTATGGACTTCGTCCCAATGCCTGAGTATCCAAGGGATCCCCCCTCCTCAGTCAGCTTGGCTGACTGGATGTCGATGCTGAAAGCGACCTGGGAAAATGTCAAAAAGGTACTGACTAAAGCGGCACAAACCTATAAGAAACAGGAAGACAAACACCGGGCTCAGCAACGGCCATTCTGGGTAGGGGAGAAGGTTTATCTCTCCGCAAAATATTTGAGATTAAAACTGCCTAGCAAGAAACTGGGGCCAAAGTTTATGGGACCATTTCCCATAGTAAAGATCATCAACCCAGTCACAGTGCAATTGAAACTGCCTCGATTGTTGGGGAAGATACACCCAGCATTCCATAGCAGCCTCTTAAAACCCGTGATTGGATCCACTCTGAGACCACTACCCCGGGAGCCCCTGGGCCCTATGGTCATAGGGGGCCAAACCCATTATGAAGTTCAGCGTATCCTTGATTCAAGGTGGCACAGGAGACAACTCCAATACTTAATCACGTGGAAGGGCTACCCCTTATAAGAGGCATCTTGGGTGAAAAGTAGAAATATCCAGGCTGATCGCAGAAAATTCCATGCAGAAAATCTAAGCAAGCCTGGGGGAGGGACACATCCCTAAGTTATACACCTATACTCAAATTGCTTTAGTTTATACAGGTCGCTTTCAGGAAGTGAGGGGAGCCAGATGTCAATGCCTAAGGCGTTTCCATGACTAGTATCACCTTGAGAAGGGGAGGGAAATGCCATGCATACTTTTGGCTAGAGTAAAAGTTTCATATTTCTGTACTGGGATGTGAATGCGCATGTCCAGAACCCTGCCATAACGTCCTGTTGGAGAATGTGATTGATGACCTCAGCCAGAGGGGAGGGGGCACAGGGGTAAAGGTCAGATGCCATTAAGTGTGATTTAGTTTCAGCTACACAGAACTCCATGCCAAGATGTTAGTCCTAATAAATGAATGGGTTGGTTTTTTTGAATTTCATCTCAGGGCTCATAAATTAATTAGGGCAACTCTTGGAACCTTCACAGTCTCTGTGTTTGAGTGTATGTGTGCAATAGGAAGCACGGGGTGCGATGCACATATGCTCCTAGGTCACTTCTGGGAGGATTTTCCTCTCTAGCCCCAAGCTGCAGCCCATTTTTTACTTCCACCTTTCTGTTGTCTGTTCCCTTCTTCTCAGTTTTTCCAAGTTATCCTACTAATGGGAGGACAGAGTTCTAAGCTCCTGTTTCATTATTTCTTCTGGATTAAGCAATAGGATGAGGAAATAATATGAGGTCTGTTTGCTGTCTTGAGTTATCTATAAAGTAAATAAAATAATTTATTTATAAATAAATAAATAAAATCACTGATTGGGATGTACAGTATCAGGATTAATGGGCTGAGAGATGAAGGTACAAGGCCACAAGTGTGATAAGGACAAAAAACCTGTGATCGATCAGAAAGCTGTTAAGGATTTAAAATTTTATGGGATCAAGGCAGTGAGAAAGCAGAATATTTTCTTTAATCTTGAATTTTCATCAGACCCGCTATGCCGTTTCAGATGTATTGAAATAGATGCTTTATGTATGCTGAAAATTGACTGCAAAGGACTATCTGTTTGCAGCAAAAATGTCATATAAAAATGAGTTTATTATTATGGGAGACATAATCTTCCCTGCCATCAGGCTTTTGCTTCATTCTGTTAAAATCAGATAAAAGATAGTATTATCTTTTTATGAGGAACAAAACATTACCTACCTAATTTGTAGAGTTACTATGTATGGTGCATAAGGACATTTTTTTTCCTTTTTCATTAGTTCACATTGCTCTGTTCAGCAAATCTGTATGTGTCTGTGGAATATCTCCAATTAAACTGTTCACAGATATCAAGTAATTTCTTAACTAACTATATTCAGGAAATAACAAATGTGAATTTGGGGCTACCCTTTTCTCTTTATTTTCTGCATTTGCACCATTTACTGTTTTCACAATAACAATATCCTTTCAAAAATTGTCAAAATATTTGTGATTATATTTAGAAAATGAAAAGTTAACAGTTACAGCAAACTGTCAAACTCCTATTGTCACAGGTCACATGACGTATCAGGACTTCTCCCCTCCTTCACTAAACTGGACATAGGTGTGGCCAGTGAGTGGTGCATCTGGGCCAAGGGCCGCAAGTTTGACAGCCCTGATTTACAATGTTCTTAAATTCATTCTATTTTTTTTAATTGACTACCACATTTGTAAATCCTCATTTGTAACGTTTTGGTTGAGTGGCCTGAAAGATTGCAGCTCGCTCAAAAATTGCCGAAGTCCCTCTGCTCAAGAAAAAAAAAAAAACCTAGACCTTTGGCTCAGCCAAATCTGCAAATTTCCAAGAACTGAGATTAGTCTGTGGTAACTACATTGTGAGGATTTATTCTTCTTTTCCTATTGCATGCTACTTTGGGACATCTTAGCAAAACATTGTTATTAAAATTTCTAGAATTGTAGTATTAAAATAGGCATATTTGGTGGTCCAACTTGGTTTGTTGGTGGTTGCACTCAGTGCAAAAATTGAACTGTAAGCTTCAACTGTTGTGACAAAGGCAGATTCTTTTTTCTCAAAATGGATGATGATGGAGATTTTTGGTTTTATATATATATATATATATATATATATATATATATATATATATATATATATATATATATATATATATATATATATATATATATATATATATATATATATATATATATATTATTTATTTATTTATTTATTACCGTGAAAGACCGAAATTGGTGAATGTCGACTTTCACCGGTGAATATCAACACATACCAAATACGTCGGTGAAAGATCGAATATTTCATTACATTATTTTACATTCGGACCCTCACCGGTGTATGTCGACAATCACAGATATGCTCTGGTGGAGGTCGAAAAGAGAGGAGCCGAGGTGTCGAGAAGCAGCTGCAGCTAATTCGAGAAGCGGCGGGCAAGGCTATACACGCTGTCATTGCAAAAGGAAGTGTTCCACAAATAAATGCAGTTGCAAAAGCAAGGGACTTCTGTGTAATTCAAAGTGTCATAATAGTTTCAGTTGTTGCAATAAATAAGTTTTTAATCACATAATTGAATAAGTTTTTTATTAATATTATTTTCTTTTCTTATTTAAAATGTACTGTTTGTTTTAAGTTCTTGGTCACTCCTCTCGCAAAGGGAGGCGCAAAAATTATGTCACCCTTGTGATATTTTATCGCCACTGAAATACGGAGAAGAAAATATAAATCTCCGACATGTCCAACATTCACCCTTAGTACTTGGTGAATGTCGACATTGGCCGGTGTAAGTCATAAATAAGGGTATTTAGCAAATATTTCGGACATACACCAAGTGACTATGTGAATGTTGATATTCACCGGTGAATGTCGACATTCTACAGATTTCGGTCTTTCACTGTAACATTATATATATAATGTTACAGTGAAAGAGTGAAAGTATATATAATGGCTATGTGTGTGTATGTGTATGTTCCAGCATAACTCTGAAATGCCTTGAGCAATTTCAACCAAACTTGGTACACAGATGACTTAAAATATTGTGGGGATAAGCCACCCCTAAAACCCTCAGGGTGTGTGTTCTGTTAAGATACAGCCTGTTGTGCCTTAAAATGGCTTCTACTGTACTGCTGTAAAATGACTTCTACTGTGCAGCACAGTGGAGTTGCCATGGTAACAGTTTCACAGTACTCCACAAGGGGGCTGCCTCTGTTAAGGGGGAAAATCCAACATTAGAAATTAAGTTTGGTCTAGACATTTTCTCCCTATAACGCCAGGTTATTGGCTAATAAAGTATAATGCACAAGGTGTCTTTCTTATCACATGCTTGGTTTTATTTATTAAACTTGAATTTTAATCCTACAGAGATGCCTGAAGAAAAATATTAAATGAATAAGGAATTATTATGTCAACTATGAGGTTTTGTCAGGTCTCATTCAGACAAAATAGTAACTTCTCTTTCCCTGAAATGACTGCACTTCTGTTCTAAGCACTTGTAGATGATGTTATTTAAAAGACTGCCTGTCAATGAACATTCCTGCCTAGACTTTGGGAATAGCAGCTGAAGCTTTGCTAAGAGGTCTAACAGTCATCAAGATATATTAGAGAGGCACTAGAGAACAAGTCTGTCTTGCCAATTTTTCACAGGCTTTGAATACTTGATTGTTCCAAGCTGCTTTTAACTAATACATTACTGTCTTTTATCGAAGTACTGCTATTCTAATCTCACATTGCTCACTGCCTAGCTTTCAGATTTACAACATCATATACTGTTTCATATCATTTTAATTACTATTGACCTAATATATTTAGGTGTTTTATTGGATAGATTCAGTCGTGGGATTCAGCCAGTTCGCACCTATTCAGGAGAACCAGTTGTTAACTTTCTAAGCAGTTCGGAGAACTGGTTGTTGGAAGAAATCTCCTTTTGTTTTTCCCCACTTTACACGGCTAATCCTGTAAGGAAGGCAGGAAGGAAACATTCTGGTGTTGTTTCTAGCCTAAGCTTTATTGCCCTGCTTACAGAAACTGCCCCTGGTTAACCCTTATTACATTGTAACAGCTAAGGCGTAGTGCCCATCAATGTGAGTGACATTGAGTTGGTCCCGCCCACCCAGTCACATGACCACTGAGCCATGCCTACCCAGCTGGTCATTAGGGCAGAGAACCGGTTGTTAAATTATTTGAATCCCACCACTGGATAGATTGCAATTTATGCTTGTAAGGATATTGTTTTGTTTAATATTTTGTCAGCTGTTTTGAATGGACAAGCTGTAAAAAGTGGACAAGACACATGAAGAAACCAAACCAAAACAAACATAGAGGCAATTTTATGTTTGAAGGTTGCAATGGAAATTCAGTTCTATATCCTCTTAAATACAAATGCTTAATCTTATAGATATCACTGTCAGCAAAGCATTTACCATTGCATACTGGAAATTTCTTAGGTTTTACAGGAGAAAGTTTTGCTAACTGTCTGAACGGTGCTAATTTAGTTGGCCTTTTGATTACTATGAATGATATTTTTTTCCAACTTCAGAATGGCTCCTACTTCCAAGTCACATCTGGAATATAATCGGTATTCTATAGGGAAACTGAAAATTAAAAGCATAAAAAAGATGTTATTCAGAAGGCATGGGAATGTGCAGAATGCTTTTTTTCCCTAGTGTATTTACAAAAGAAATAAAAAATGTAAGCACTAATCTGGAAACTGTGGAGAATTTCAAGAGGAAATGTTAATTTGATCATTTAAGTAGAACAACCTAATTTTGCAGACACCTGCTAATGTGCATGAATTAACAAAGTTAATTTGGTAAGGAAATATTGCCCCATCTTTTCATATGTATATATATTTCCTATTAAAACTCTGAACCAATATGAATTAAATTGGGCTGTGTCAATTACAGTTTATCTCCTTAATTAAATAGCTCTTAATTTTTCTTTTCTTTCTTTTTTAAACAAGAAAAGATTTGCAGCATTTTGTGTTGCAAATTGGACCATATTTATTCACCTATACATCTGAATAATATCTCTGGAGTATTGAAATATATCCT
Source organism: Natrix helvetica (assembly GCF_964273705.1). NCBI lineage: Eukaryota > Metazoa > Chordata > Lepidosauria > Squamata > Natricidae > Natrix > Natrix helvetica. The sequence goes on from NC_138552.1 coordinate 77,353,777, forward strand.
ACAAATACTCCTTTAAATAAATGAGAGCCGTTGAAGATTAAGATTTAGAGGGATATCCTGTTAATTTTCCATATTGGTACTACCTAACTAAAATCCATAAAAGAGAAGGAAATGGAATAGGATAAGAGAGAATTGAGAACTTGAATTAATTTCCAAAGTCTTTTAAAAATGAATAAAAACCTCTAGGGGCATTTGATAACCTAGTTTGGTTTTAATTAAAATATTTTATTAATTTTTATCTTAACTGGAAAGACAGCCCGAGAGAACTTTCTAGATCTTTGATAATATCACAATGATCCTTAGCCTTTGACCTTGATGCATACCCAATAATAAATGTTATTTATTTTACACACCCATGAAAATATCCTGAAGCACATTTATTACAATCTACAATAATGATGTGCGGGATTTTAACCATAATAAATTCTGTCAAGCTCCAACTACAAGCCATTAATCTGTTCATTCCAAAACATGTTTCTGTCTTGAAACAATTTCTGCATTTTATAGATTGTGAATCATTTTCATTGTATTGAGAGCACCTTTTCACTTTACTACCTAGGCAAAGAATGTAGAAGTTTGGACGAAGTCACTCAGTCAGAAGTGGGCTTTCACAAGCAGTTCGCTGGTTGTGAGTGCGTGCGCACTACCGCTGCTCGCACCTGTCCTTTGGGAGTGAAACCAAGCTTCAAAGATGCAGATAACCAACTCAGGCAGCTCCAGTGAGTAAAGCAGGGGTGGCAGAAACTCAGCTGGGCAGCGAGGGCAGAGGAAACGAGACAGAAAGTTAGTTATAAATGGATAGTTTAGCACAAAGGCGGGTGGGCGGGCCTAATCAGCGATCAAAGTTAAAAGTTTGCCCAAAATCTCATGACCAAGCAGCAGCTCACCACTGCGCTCAATCTCAGTCTTCTGTTTTACTGGAACATAAGAAGTGGGGGCAGGGGGAAGTTGCAAGTTCTGTTATTATAGTTGTCTCAATGAAGTATTGTTCTAGTCTGACTGTGTAGTTGAATTCCTGATCTGGTCTACTTAGTGGGACTGATATAATTACAATTATCAGCTCTTGTTCTCAGAAATGATTAATCATGATAATTCAGATATCAATCCCTTTAATAGAATCATGATGCTGGGACAGGAGAGGACTGAAGCATACCTTTTCAGACTTTTAAGTTCACGTTTTTCCTTAGAAAGCTTATTTTTCTTCATGTTAATAGAAGTCTGTATTAATATAAGGCTGAAAATTTATAGTTCAAATTTATATTCCAGGACAAATCACATATGCAGATATAATCTTAATTTATTACGGAAACGCTATAGCATATCTGAAAATACAAATGACTAGGTTAATTTATCAGACTCAAAATACGGCTCAACTGCCTTTATTTATTGTATCATGTACAATAGAACTTTTATTGTACCAGAGGCCACTAATAAAACTTTGCTGCAGGCAACTAACAGTATAGCTCTACAAAATTCAGATCTAATCCCAATAAGATTCTGAATGTAAATAAAATGCAAATTGTAAGTTATTTAACTTGGAATTCTGTTGGAGTAACTACTTTGTAGTTATATTTGCTATGTATGTAGTTGGCTCCAAGCTATGAGCCATCTAGAGGCATAAATTATAAATATGTTTCTGATAAGGATGCATGTACAAATTCCACTGCCAATGTCTCACACTTTCCTGCAGTCTTTTGGTCCCCGAGTACAAAGAACTGTAGGAAATGGAAATTATATCTAACTCAACCTATTTACAAACTTCAGCACATCTAATGTGTTAATACATCTACCTAATATGTAAGTAGTCCGGGTTCAAATCTCTTAAGGGTATGGCTAGCTGATGAGAGCTAAATAGCTTGAAATAGATCTATACTAGTCTCCCATTATTTCTTTGTCGGTAAATATAAATTTAACACAAAAATAGTTTGTTGTGAAAGCGACTGCCTGTGAAGGCTCCTGGATTGGGGCTGAAAGGCGGGCTTTTGAGCACATGTGCTAAAATAAGCCCTCACCCAAAAATAAGCCCTCACCCAAAATATTGCAACATATAAGCAGCCATGAAGTGACCACGCTTGCCGCCTCCTGGACCTAAAAAATAATAAGACCTCCCCAAAAATAGGTAGCAGCATAACAACATACAATGATGTTGATACACAAACATAAGGGATGGAACATGGCCTCTTGCTCTTCCTTGTGGGCACTTATGGTTTTATATTCCCTAGGTTTCAATGCTCAATGGCTGGAAGCCAATAAATATTTCTTGGGCCAATACTTTATTTTTTTCCCTGTGCAGGCATGTATGCAGGCAGAAGTTCTGTGGAAGCATCCGTGGGAAGGAAATTGTCCTCCCTCCACGCATTCTTCATAATCAGGACAAAAAGCTCAAAATCCCAAATTAGAATAGGCAGTAGACAAAGATTTAAATGCTTGGGAATGGGAAGTGCCAATATGATTGGGGGGACATTTCCTCCCTGCCCAAACTTAATCTGAGGTATTTTTTGGATTAAATAAGAAGCAAGGCATCTTCCCCAAAGTAATTACTGTTTTCAATCCACAAATGCTAAATAAGCAAAAAACCACAACTCAACAGGGTGCTGACTGCAAAGCGCTGCCTCTTAGAAAACCAGCTACGGGCATCGTTCTTGGAATTCCTGGAGGGCGACTTATGTGTGCTTTCTAGTAAAAAAAAGGCAAGATTTTCCCATATAAAGAGCTTTTAGAAATGTGGCTGCCTCTGACAGCTGGTTTTGTATATTGCACCCTTGATAGAAACTTCATCTCTGATTCAAGCAACTGCTTGCATTCTTTGTTCCTGGCTCAGAAACAAAGATTTCTTTCTAATACCTCAGCTCTCAAAAATAATCAAATGAAGAAACAAATCAAATAAAAAGATAAAACACATACATCCCTAGCATGGCTTCCAATAAGAGTTTCATTGGTTTTGAAGAGGTAGTAAATGGGAACTCAGAGGATATACCCGTGATGGCGAACCTATGGCAGAGTCCTCTCTGCGGGCAGATGAGCCGTTGCCCCAGCTCAGCTCAACCACGCATATGTGCATGCTTCCCGCCAGCCAGCTGATTTTCAGGTCTCTGCCGCGCATGTGTGTGGGGTAGGGCACATGTGGGAGACACAAGAAAATGTATGGGAGATGGGGGAGCATGGGGGGTGCAGCACCCGCTCCCGCCGTGGCCCATTTTTTGTATTCACAGTAGTTGTAGCACCCGGGATCATGTGATTGCCATTTTCCACACCCTCCAGCTGGCTTCCCACTATGCAAAACCAATGTGGAAAGCTGAATTCGCTTAACAATGACAGTAATTCACTTAACTACTCGCCTGGACTACTGCAACGCTCTCTACATGGGGCTGCCCTTGAAGAGCACCCGGAGGCTTCAGCTGGTCCAGAATGCGGCCGCATGGGTCATCATGGGGGTACCTAGGTGCTCCCATGTTACACCCCTTTTAGGCGGCCTACACTGGTTACCGGTTGTCTTCCGGGTGCGATTCAAGGTACTAATTATGACCTTTAAAGCGCTCCATGGCTTAGGCCCAGGGTACCTGCGAGACCACCTACTGCCACCAATAGCCTCCCACCGTCCAGTACGATCCCACAGAGTTGGCCTCCTCAGGGTGCCGTCGGCCAGACAGTGTCGGCTGGTGACCCCCAGGGGGAGAGCCTTCTCTGTGGGAGCGCCTTCCCTCTGGAATGAGCTGCCCCCGGATCTTCGCATAATCCCTGACCTCCGGTCCTTCCGACGCGCCCTAAAAAGTTGGCTTTTCCAGCAAGCCGGCCTGGTCTGTTAATTTTATTTAATTTTTAAAATGTGAGTGTTATATAAATTGGGTTTGTTTTTTGGACTGTTTCTAATTTCCTTTTAACTTTTGTACTATGTGTTTTTTAATGCTACGCCGCCCTGAGTCCTTGGGAGAAGGGCGGCATATAAATCTAATAAATCCAATCCAAATCCAATCTAACAACCATGGCAAAAAAAGGTCACAAAATTGGACATGCCTCACTTATCAACAATTTGCTTAACAATTAAAATTGTGGTGCCAAATGTGTCATAAGCCAAGGAGTATCTGTACATGGTATGGTGAATTAGTATGTTAGATTTCTCCCTCAGTTGATATAACATTACTTGAAAGCTTGCTATTTGTATTCATTTTCTGTGTTCACTGAAGTCAGAGGAAGTTCCTTTTCTGCGTATCGGCCTTGATTGAGAGAAATATGAAAATGGTTTTTGATTCTACCTTCTATCCATTGATAGCAAAGAGCTAGCTTTAATGTAAACTGATCACCAATAAGAAACCAGCAAACAATTGACATGAAATCAGCATGCCTCTTATTTTGAACATCCATAATTCAGGTGAACCTTTACCCTACTAGTTGCTGTAAAAGGGAAATTCTTAACTGCAAAATGTCATGAGGAGAAGACAACTAAAGTTGGCCTTATTTTCTGGCAATGCAGAATGATCTTTAAAAATATGATTAAGTTAATGTTCATTTTCTTACAGCAAAAAGTATCTTTACTGAGATTTTTTAAAACGTGTATGTGTATTTAAATATAACTAAGCAGATGTCTTCTAGGTCTTTAATTAGTTAAAATTCCCAGACTGTAGACTATAGCCATCAATCATTAATTCTAGTTAAAACATAAGCACACCGTCAGATACACACACCTATTTTCTAATCATAGGATAGCTGTCTTTCCAACTTATTTCACTCTAATGTTTTTGCAAGGCTGAAGATCCCTGTTTTCACTAATTCCCAACTGAGATTCTCTATTACTCGCTAGCTACTCGCTAGCTATTTTTAAAGCTACAGTTGGAACGTAATCATTTCTCCTGGTGAGAGCAGATACCAGAAGTGAAGAATTTCTAATAAGAATCATAATAGATTCTATGGTAATAACAGATACATTACTATGTATTTGAAAAGAACCTCTCAAAATAATTGCCAGCAAAAGCAAAGTTCAAATATTACAGCAAAACTCCCCAAGCAGGCCAGATTGACAGGTAGGAATAGCCAAAGAAAGGAAATTATTAGAGCATACATTTCCGTTCATTTCCATAGTCATATCTAACAATCCTCACAGCAGGATGTTCTTGAGCTGTAGCCACCAACTTACTATACGATAGTATATATTGAAATAATTTTAAATATCGTATTCCGTTAGTAATATTCTTCAGAATAAACAATGCACAGATCTAGTGAAGCATAAGAGTTTGGCTTCTTATGGCATTTTATTTGTAAAACAAATGAAATTTCCTGAATATCTGTTGCATGAAATTTCTCCAGAGGCTACTGACTTCTTTTAGAATAGAATAGAATAACAGAGTTGGAAGGGATCTTGGAAGTCTTCTAGTCCAACCCCCTGCTTAGGCAAGAAGCCCTACACCACTAAAGACAAATGGTTATCCAACATCTTCTTAAAAACTTTCAGTGTTGAAGCATTCACAACTTCTGGAGGCAAGTTGTTCCACTGATTAATTGTTCTAACTGTCAGGAAGCTTCTCCTTAGTTCTAAGTTGCTTCTCTCCTTGATTAGTTTCCACCAGGGGTGGGTTCCTGCCAGTTCTAATAAATCTACAGTGCCATTTAGAACCGGTTCCAGCTCCTTCCCCCTGCCCATTCAAGATGAAGAGCGAGAGGAGGAATTCTGGGAGTTGAAGTCCACAAGCCTTAAAGCTGTCGAGTTTGAACACCCCTGGGTTTTTTTCTAAATGGTTAGGGGTGCAAGGGTCTTGTAACTTGACAGCTTTAAGACTTGCTTGCTTTAAATGCCAGAGTTTCTGAGCCGACATTTTGGTTGCTAAGCAAGAGCATTTTTAAATGAGTTTCACCACATTTTACAAGTTGGCCACGCCCACCCAGTCACATGGCTGGCAAGCCACTCCCACCTGGTCACATGGCTGGCAAGTCACTCCCACAAAGCAGGCCACACCTACAGAAGAGGTTCTAAATATTTTGAAACCTGCCACTGGTTTCCACCCTTGCTTCTTGTCCTACCCTCAGGTCCTTTGGAGAATAGCTTGATTCCCTCTTCTTTGTGGCAGTCCCTGAGATACTGGAACACTTGCTATCATGTCTCCTCTAGTCCTTCTTTTCATTAAACTAGGCATACCCAGTTCCAGCAACCGTTCTTCATATGTTTTAGCTTCCAATCCCTTCATCATCTTTGTTGCTCTTCTCTGCACTCTTTCTTGAGTCTCCACATCATTTTTTCATTGTGGCAACCAAAGTTGAACACAGTATTCCACGTGTGGCCTTACCAAGGCAATATAAGGTGGTATTAACACTTCATATGATCTTGATTCTATCCCTAGAACTGTGTTGGCTTTTTGGGCAGTTGCTGCACACTGCTGGCTCGTATTTAAATGGTTGTCCACTAGGACTCCAAGATCCCTCTTACAGTTGCTACTATTCAATCAAGGTATCACATATACTGTACCTGTGCATTTTGTTTTTCTTGCCTAAATGTAGATGTTAGATCAGGAGTGTCAAACTCAAGACTCGGGGGCCAGATCCGGTCCATGGGGTGCTTAGATCTGGTCCGCGGGGCTGCCCTGGAAACAACAAAGGACCAACCCATGGTGCCTTTGTCAGTGAAAACTGAGCTAGGGAGGCCTTTGTGCGGCCCTCCCAAACTCTGTTTTCATTGGCAGAGGATTGCAGGAAGCCGTCACAGCTGAAAACAGATCTCAGGATTCCGTTTTTGCTAGCAGACCATTTGGGCCTTCACAGGTGCCCCCAACATGTGACATTGAGCTGGCCATGGCCACCCTGACCACGCCCACCCCATGCTCACCCCACTCTGATGCGTCCTTCAATGAAATCGAGTTTGACACCCCTGTCTTAGATTGAGCTGCAATATGAGTTAATACCATCAATCTAAGAGCAAGACAAGAATGAAAAACCAGCTGCCCACAATAGGAATGCTACCCTTCTCACACTCCACTTCCTTTTGGTTCCTTTCTTCTGACTCCCTTGTCCTTCAAACATCTCATCATGATGCAGACATAAGCAGAACAAGAGAGAGCTCTGCAGAAGGCTGAATGCAAGATTTGAAGTTTGATGCTCCCTCTTTTATAATATCAATTCATACATCCTGCTCACAGATAGGAATGAATCTGCACTTCCCTCCATTCACACTTACATAGAAACATACATCCATACATCATAAAATTCACGCAGCTCTAAAGAGTATTATATGAGCGAACGTACAACCACTGAACTGTAAAATCTAGCAACTTGACATGTAAATACATAACACAAAGTTGTTATTCAGTTTTGATTCTGAATGAGAGCCTTCATACCTTCATTTCCTACTGATACGTTCATTTCCATTTTCTACCAGAAGATAGACAGAAAATTCCTTGATGTACGTTATAGCATTTAAGTCAAACTACCGTTATCTGTCAAATGTTCCTGTTTCTCTGACATCGATTTACTTCCAACTTAAATTTAGAAGGAGAAAAATCATGTAATCCATTCTTGTCATCCTTTGGTTGTATAAAACTCTGCACAGTTACTTTATTTTCTCAAGAGTGGCAGCATCTTCTTATCTATTGGTGAGAAGATACCATGGCAGACTCTCATGTTAGCCTTTGATAGGATTCTCACAAACTGGCTCTTCCCCCAGGCATTTGGGGCCAGGAGGTTAGATGAGCTCTGGTGACAGGAAAGGGTTGTTGTTGTTGTTTGAGGATGTTTTAACCAGAGTATAATTTGTTATATACTGTTTTGGTGGTTTTAATCCAGTGGTGCAATTCAGCCAGTTCTATCCAGTTCGGGCAAAGCTCTGCCTACCTGCCCAGAGGTAATGAAGTCCCATTTTTAACAATCTTCTGCATGCGCAGAAGGTCCTGTGCGTGGGTGCTCACAATTGTGAACCGGTAGCGAAGGTAAGTTGATTTCCCCCGTTTTAATCTTCGTACTCAGAGCAGAGTCACTGCTGGGAAATGGCAGTTCTATACATCATATAATTAATTGATTGCTTAATTAATTAATTACTGTTGCTGCATCTCAGCCATCATTTATAGATTTGGGCACTCAACATCCCCCCCTCCTAATGAACTGGATAATAAGACCATAACTGGAAGTTAATCACAAATCTATAAAGGCGATTTCAGAATATTGACAGCCATTTTTCAAAGGTGACATAGGGTACATTGCTACTTACAAATTTCAAATCAGGTTACAATAAATTTATCTTTCACCCCTTTTTAATTTCTTGTTTCAGATATTAATCTCTGACATCACCTCATGTTGGTAACTGATTATACCGTTATTGCTCATGCTGGGTAACCTTTAAAGAGATCAATAAGCAAATTCAAGCCACAATTGCCTTTAATGTATTGCCACGCCACTTTGAAACCTGTGCTAAAAATAAATACCTAGCCCAATTTGTGGAACAAAATTCAAACAGGTTGACTTTTAACAGCAACCCTTCAAACTGTTTTAATATATACATATATGGCTCGTTAAATAAATAAACAAATAGGGGAAGGTGTTACATTTCTATTTCTTTTTTGTCAGGATCTCCCTCCAGAGTTAAGCATTTGGAGCTTCAATGGTAGGAGCAATCTGTCACCATTTCAATGTCCCCAAGGGCTGAGATTTTGGGCTTCTGACTGCAATGCGGCCAACATTGAAATTTCTGGTTGGATTTCAGCCATACATTGTGATATGGCTGATAGGATATTTTTAGCATTTTTAAAAAATTGAAGTATTTAATGCAGGTAGTCCTGGACCTACAACAGTTCATTTAGCAACCATTCAGAGTTACAACAGCACTGAAAAAAGTGACTTATGACCGTTTTCCACAGTTCTGATTGTTTTCCACAGCATCCCCATGATCATGTCATCAAAATTCAGATGCTTGGCAACTGGTTCACATTTATGACATTTATGTGTCCCAGGGTCATGGGATTTACATTCAGATGCTTGATAATTGACTCCTATTTATGATGGTTGCAGTGTCCTGGGGTCATGTGATCCCATTTTTGGGACCTTCTGACAAGCAAAGTCAATGGGGAAACCAGTTTCGCTTAACAGCCAGGTTACTAACTTAACAACTGCAGTGATTCACTAGATGATGGTGGCAAGAACTGTCATAAAATGGGGCAAAACTGACTTAACAAATGTATTCACTTAACAACAGCAATTTTGCCCTCAATTATGGTCGTACGTTGAGTACCTGTATCTTCTTGAGGATCAGAGACTGTTTGTTTGTTTATAACCCACCTTATTGTTTGGGTAAGTAACTCAAGCTAGTGAACATACTTAATATTTCCTCCTCCTATTTTCCCCACGACAACAATCTTATATGGTAGGTTGGGCTGAGAAAGAACAACTAGTTTAAAGTCTCCCAACCAGCATTCATGTCTAAGGAAGGACTAGAATTCAGAATCTCCTGGTTTCTAGATTGGAGTCTTAACCCCTAGTGAAGACTAACCTTTTCTGGACCGAGCGCCCAAAGTGCCTGAACTCCCAAAATGCAATGCACACATGGTACCTGTGCTTGCACCCAGCCTCTCACACGTGCACAGCAACCCCCCATACTCCCATGCACATATGAACATGCCTCACACGTTCCATGCCCCCTGAGCATGCACATGTGGCTCCCGCACTTTCCCCCTGCACATGCATGCGTGGCATCCCTGCACGCATCATTCACCCCATGTGCGTGCATGCCCCCTCCACAGATGTGTCCCACCCTTGCACATGCTCCACTCCCACGCATGCCCCCTCACTCCCATGCATGCGCACATGCTCCCCCGCATGCCCCTGCCCCCTGTGCATGCATGGCAGAGACCTTGCATGGCAAAGGCCAGCAGGAGGCACACACGCATGCGCGGTGAACCTGAACTGGGGCAACGGCTGGTGTTCCCACAGAGAGGGCGCTGCGTACTACCTCTGGCACGCGTGCCATAGGTTCGCCATCACAGCCCTAGACCAAAACAATTCAGGTTAATCATTTGACCCTACTTGTTTCCAAGTCCTCATCCAGCAGTTCCAGTTCCTAAAACAGAGTTCTCCCCAAAGGCTTCCATAGGATTCCAGTAATTTACAGCGTGTACTGAACTCTCTTCTGATTCAAACTGCTAGACAGGGCCTCAAGTGATACCAAGCAAAGCATTGTAGTCTCTTTGTTTTTACTAGTGTTGAAAAAGTAGTGGAGTGTTTTATATCAAACAAAGCACCCATTTGAAGCTTTGCATAGTTCTGGTATTTGCTTACTAGCATTCCTAGTATTCTTCCCTTGTGTATCTACTCAGAAATAAATCCCCGTGAAGCAACTATGCATAGCCTAAAAATACTATATCCCCCCAAGAGATCATGCACAGTAATTTCCTTTTTATATTATACTGGTTATGCACAAATAGTTACATTTAATTGAAGCTAAGCTACATAAGAATGGATGCATTCAATGAAAACTCTGGTGTTCATCTCATCATTGTTAATCTTGTTAAAACAGAACAAAATGTCTACTACTCTGGCAAGGGATTTATTCAAAACAAGTGTGGGGAACTACTAACAGTGCTGGTTTTTGATGGTGAGGCATTAAGAAGCCCTTGGTTATTGTGTCTTTCATGTTTAAGACTTTGGGGTACTTGATCAAACTTCAAGTGTGAAGCAGCAAAAGTATTAAATCCCTTATCTAGTCCACTCAAATGAGAACGGAAAGATGAAATACTTGGGATTCCTCCTTTCACAGTTTGTTTTATATTTAATATGTATGGTCAAGAGATAATGAAATTCCTTGCATATATTTGTACAAGACAGGAAGAAATATCTCTTTAATCAACTAAAGGAGAAATTGAAGGTTAATAATATGCACCTTTGGGGGGGGGGGATGTGTGTATATTGCAGTTACTGTATTTGACCCAGAGAGTTATTTCAAGATTGACTGAATGAGCAAAGCTGACCCATTAGTTATTCTGTTTTATCAGAGTTTTATATCATAAAATTTTGAAAGAGGCGTGCACTGTTCCATTTTTAAATTAGGAAACTGTTTTTATTCCATTAAGATCCATGAAAATACACTATGTAAGAATTTTGAAAAAATTGTAATTGACAAAATGAATTCCCATGGAACTGCACATAACATTATATCTACTAACATCAAGCACACAGTATGTTGTGTCTGTGGTTACCGATAGATAGATAGATAGATAGATAGATAGATAGATAGATAGATAGATAGATGGATGGATGGATGGATGGATGGATGGATGGATGGATGGATGGATGGATGGATGGATAGATGGATAGATGGATAGATGGATAGATGGATAGATGGATAGATGGATAGATGGATAGATGGATAGATGGACAGATGGACAGATGGACAGATGGACAGATGGACAGATGGACAGATGGACCGATGGACCGATGGACCGATGGACCGATGGACCGATGGATGGATGGATGGATGGATGGATGGATGGATGTATAGATAGATAATGTCATTGGGATACTCCTCATTCAAGCTTCCTAATGATATCAAGTTACATCATGCAGCAGGAGCCTTTTGAAATATATTTCATTTCATCCATCCATTTTCTTCTTTGGCCATCTGCAAACAGAGCACTTGCTTCAGGCGGCACTAAAGTAATACAGTTTTGAGGAAGCCTTGTGAATCAATAGTCTGGATTAGGCTTGTGAGACCTAAGGTTCTCCATGCTTGTTCTAAAGCCTTTGCCATATAATGGGGCATATTTTTTTAGACAGCTGTAAAAAGAAAGGCAGATGCAAACCTCTTCAAAACACATTCTGCCTCTTTCCTAACATTCACTTAAGCACAAAGATGCCCTTAATGGCTTCGTAACAATTTACGAAGTGTTTCCTTAGTGTGCCAAGTTATGCAAAAAAAAAAGAAAGAAAGAAAGTCTCACCAGATGTAAGCTGACTCATGACAAGTGCTTCTATCCCTATAAAACCTAGACTACCACAGGCCAGCCTTTCATTTCTGTTCTGATTTCTCTCTGCCATCTGTGGGAAGTTGAAATTAAAGTGCAAACTAAAAGTCGACAGCACTGCAGCGACCAAGGAACCTGGCAGGGTACAGGACGGGGAGCTCCATAAGAAGACTTACTGCATGCTGCGAACATCAATTTGGCTTCTAATAAAGGTGAAAGCTTTTAAAAGCAACTAAGAAACAGATAACTCTGGGTGGTATGGGAAAAAGAGCATCTGATATACTTTTATGTCCTTACATAACGTTCTGGGCCTGGCTTTGATTGCTAATGTATTCCTCCAGCAAGAAAATTCTTTTTATCAAACAGCACATGTTGCTAACACTCGAAGGGGCTTTTTGCTACTATTTTAGTAAAAAAAATATTAAAATATTTCTTAATCAATATGCTGAAGCTTTCTTCTGTTTGTAAAGATATTTCATTGGATCCCCCTAGAAATAGGTTGGTGTTGTTTGAATAGGCTGGAGGATAAAACATTGCAGAACCATTGCAGGAACTGAGAATGTGTTATGTAAAGAAGAGAAGAACTAGGGATGACCTGGTAGCAGTCTTCCAATATTTAAGAGATAAAGAAGAGGAGGTTAACCTATTCTCCACAGCACCCGAGGGCCATGGATAGAAGATCATTAAACAGAGATCCAACCTAGAATAAAGGAAAAAAATTTCTAACAGTAAATATTAATCAGTGGAAGAGCTTCACTCCAGAAGTTGTGGATGTACCATTACTGGAAGTTTTTAGGAAGAGATTGGAGACCCATTTGTCCAGATGGTATAGGGCAGGGATGCCAAACTTACATTGTCACGGCAGCACCATGTGACATATCACAACTTTTTCCCCTTCGCTAAACTGGGCCATGGGCTGGGAGTTTGACAGCCCTAGTATAGGGTCTCCTGCTTGAGCAGAGGCTTGGACTAGAAAACCTCCAAGGTCCTTTCCAATTCTGTTATTCTGTACATTTGGCACATAGTATAGAAGACATAGTGGTTAAGGTACTATACTATATTACCTTAGTATAGTACCTTATAGAAGACATAGTGGTTAAGCAGTGGTGGGATTCAAATAATTTACCAACCAGTTCTCTGCCCTAATGACCAGCTGGATAGGCAGGGCTCAGTGGTCATGTGATCATGTGGGCGTGGCCAAGTCAATGTCACTCAGGTCGATGGGTGCTTCACCTTAGTTGTTACAATGGTAATAAGGGTTAACCCGAGAGGCAGTTTCTGTAAGCAGGGCAATAAAGATTAGGCTAGAAACAACACCAGAAGGTTTCCTTCCTGCCTTCCTTACAGGATTAGCCCCGTGAAGCGGGAAAAACCCAAAGATTTCTTCCAACAACCGGTTCTCCAAACTGCTTAGAAAGTTACCAACCGGTTCTCCCGAATGGGTGAGAACTGGCTGAATCCCACCACTGGTGGTTAAGGTACTAGACTAGAAACTGGGAAGCATGATTGGGCAGCCAATTGCGTAACCTTGGGCCAGTCACTCTCTCTCAGACCTAGGAAGACGGCAACAGCAAAGCACTTCATAATTTTGCCAAGAACTTCACAGTCTAGAGCAGTGTTTCTCAAACTTGGCGACTTGAAGTCCTGTGGACTTCAGAATTCTGGGAGTTGAAGGACAGGACTTCAAGTCGCCAAGTTTGAGAAACACTGGTCTAGAGTCTCTTATGGAGAATTTTTATATGTGTTTGTAGAATCCCGTATCCCAGGCAATCAATCCTTCTTCAACTTCCCTTTAAAACCAGGGGAACAACTCTTTTTATGTTAGCAGCTACTTGTATAATTTTTAAGTACCCTTTGACCTCTGACAAGACCAGAGAAAGTTTGGGTGGTGATGGTGATATGAAACTATTCCATCCAATTAAGGGACATGATGAATGTTAAAAATCAGATGACGTTCCAAGAAATTAAAAGGCATCAATTTTACACCTTATTTTATTATTATTATTATTTAAAATGTGGAAAAATCAGTGGCTTTGCCGCTGAGGTCTTTTACTATATGGAGATGCCACAAGAGTTGCAAAATTGCTAGGGATCCTCATGAAGTTTGCTAGTCATGAGTTGTCCATTCAGAAGGAAGCAGCATCTGAAATTGTACTGTTCATATCTCACATAAAGGCAGAATTATATTAGGCACTGTTTACTGTATAAGTCTCATGCTAGGACTGTACCAAACCATAAACTGGTTTAATAATGTTTTAAGGAAAGCCCATGGTTTCAAATGCAATCACTATGCCTTGGATGGACAAGAGAAATTAATCAAAATGTAAAAGAGCAATTATTTTTCTTTTCTGTGCCAAGCTTCCTGATGTTTCTTTTTCTTTGTTCTTTTCATCAGGCAGATGTTCCAGAATGTCAACTGAAGGATCCTAATGATTCAACCTCCCCATCAAATGGAATGTTGATTCAGGGGTGTTAAGTACTTCAAAAACTGCACTGAAGCAGGAATCATCAGGTAAGCTGTCTTTTAGCAAAGGCTCTTTGATTTAATGATGTTCAGTTTGATAAATCTTTTGGACGCACAGTGGGAATGTCATGAAAGCTTTATCCCATTATTAAAGGTTAGAGATATTTAATCAGCACTTTTATCCTAGATGGAAATGAATGGAAGCAGTACCATGAATGCAAATGACCTATCTGGTTTTTTTTAATTTTTACAATCCAGCCTTAGGCCAAGATAGGTAATTCTGTGTCTGCATTATGAAGGTTTTAGATTTTCTGTAGTTATGTATATATGTACTTCCTTTCTACAGTTTGCATATCACCTCAGTCCTACACTCTAGGCCAGAGGTGTCAAATTCAAGGCCCACGGGCCGGATCCTGCCTGTGGTGTGCTTAGATCTGGCCTGTGGCCCCCCCCTGGAAACAGTGAAGGACAGGCCTGCGATGCCTCTGCCAACGCGGCCCTCCCGTGCTCTATTTTCAGCAATGATTGCCTCCTGCAATCCTTGACCAGTGAAAACAGAGCTTGGTGAGGCTGAGCACAGCTTGCCTAGGCTCCATTTTTGGCTGTGATGGCCTCTCTGGGCTCCGTTTTCACTTGCAGAGGGCTCCAGGAAGCCATTGCAGCCAAAAATGGAGCCTCAATGAGTAATGTTGAAATGAGTAAATTGACATTTGAAATTAGAGAACAAGAAAATAAACAACTTTATAAGACATGGGATTTATTTTATCAATGGTTAGATTAAAAAAAAATATGGAAATGAAAGATACTAGAGAATTTATCAATAGAAGAATAATAGAATGATATGGAATATAACAATATATAATTATTGGATAGATTGAAGATGATGTAATGAATTGTTATAATATAAATGAACCCAATATTTAGTATATCTCGTTTAAAATGAAGGGATAATAGTGATAGTCAAACGAATGAGGTATAATGATAACATATTCAATTTGATATTATGTGATTTATATAAATTGCAAGTAAAGTAAATTTAGCTTAATTTTTATTATACATTTTCATTGCATCAACCAGTATCCCTCCAGCAATACTACAGTCTTATATCTCTTGCCATTTGTAGCATTAATGTTCTAGTTACTTTCTTAATAAATCTTGTATAAATCTCCCTTGGCAACATGCTGTTCCTTTCGTATCTCACAAAAGCTTGAAACCCAACATCTGCTCTTTCCATCAGATTATCTTTGGTTATCGCTAGTGCTTCTATCAAGATTTCTCTTCTTATCTCCGTCATTTTTTCCTCTCTTTTCTTCTTCTGTGCTTTGAAGTCTGGGGTAGAATTCCAATCCATCCATCTCCCCTTTCCATATTCCGCTCTTGCCATTACCAACCATGCTCACTTAGCACTCACTTTGTTGTCAGTATACACAGTTTTCTTATCGCTTTGCTCATTTATTTCTTCCATCTTTTGAACTCTGTCCTCCACTTTCTTCATTTGGCAAACATCCTCAGTTTCTCCATCTGATTTTTCTGTTTTGTATTCCATATTCTCCAATCTCTTTTCAATTCTCTCTTTCACAACTAATAGATTTTGAATTTCAAACATAATCATTTCCAATGTTACAGTTTCTTTTTCCTGCTGGGCCATTCTTTCAATTTTGCTGATACTGCCACTATAGGGTTCAAGGCTATTTTAATAAACTTCAAACAGGTTCATTCATTATCTTTCAAGTCAAAATTATGTCTTTTCTCCAATAGCTAGTGATAGAACTTCCAAAAGGCATCTGTATAAACAACTTGTGCTCTTTCTACTATCACTGTCAGTAAACAAGCTGAAAACCTTGAATCTCAAGTGATCAAAGAGAAAGAAGAAAAAACAGTGTATCCAGCCTCCAGCCTCTAAGTGGCAGTGTAACTGCTTTTCCTCCTGTTGTTACAACCCTCTTTATAATCCTTCTTATTTTCTTCTTTATATTCCAAGCTTAAGAAAGAAAGAAAAAACTTAAATGGAGATCAAAAAACAATCAAATCAATCAAATCAAGCATTATAAAAAAAGGAGAATTTTAATCCATAGGTGTAAGCAAAAGTGAAAAAGAAGAAGAAAGAATTAATCCATTCAGTTTAAAAAATAGGGAACCCCTGCAAAAGTTCCATCCATGAAAAAAAAAAGAAATTAGAAACTGGATAACACACTAAGTTCAATGCAGATCAATCTCGCTGCCTACAGTCTTTTGTCTTCAATCTTAATTTAACTTAATTTTTTTCCTTGGGTAGTCTCTTCCTCTAATAATAAAATTTCCTCACCAATTCGACACACTTTCTCTTTCCGCTTTCTTCCCGTTCCGGAGCTGTCCCAACTTCAGCAGCCTCATTAGCTGCATTTCTGTCACCAGAAAAAAAAGGCTAATCCTGGATCTTTCAGGGACTTTGCGGTGCTCTTCTCAATCACTGTCTCTGCGGGACGGTTTAGGTCCAAATTGACCATCCAGTGGCAGAAATTCGAATGCGATCTCGGAGCACCAAGATCGCACGTTGTGCCGTCGCGACATCAGCTCTCTTTTTAGGAAGATGGTTTTATGTTTTATGTCTTGTTTGTCTGTCTTAAAATAAAAAAAAAACTTTTTATAAAAAAAATGAGTAATGTTGAGCTGCCCATTCTCCCTAACCATGTCCCCCCACCTCCCAAAGTCAAACACAATCTTGATATGGTCCTCAATGAAATCGAGTTTGACACCCCTGCTCTAGGCAGTTACCGTACAAAATATAACATAGCTGTAACAATGACAAATCTAACAGTATATACGTATACATAATAGATATTTAGCTAAATTTAAGCAAGAATGGTTTCTATGTATACTGTATATCATACGGCAAGGAAAACAAAACAGTTAAGAGTATGTTACTAAAGTTATATTAAAATACTATAAATCTGTTGAGGAAGTTACTTACTAAAAATACTTAGTTACTGTTTTTCTTCCTTTTCTTCCTTTATTATTTATTTATACATTATATTATTTAATAATAATATTGTGGAGATTTCAGCACAAAGGTTTATACTTTTTGTATAGTTAAAACAGTTCAATATTCTCTATTTGGTGTGGTTTATTTATTATTATTATTATATTGAATATTAACTGTGTAACCAATTTCTGTATAATAGTACAACTGTACTTATCCACTTATTGATATCATCTTTTTGAAATTATCTTTCCGTTTTAAGAGGCTATTTGAATTTGGGAGCTTGATAACCTTAAGTTCTTTTTCTACAATATAATATGTCAGTATTTAATTTCATATGTATGTTAGTTTGGCCTAAAACTACAGTATGGATATAATGCTTAGGATGTGAATAAAAATATGGTTTTCTGCCTGCATGATCTTCTGTGATAAGCCGAAGGACAGAAAGAGGGAGTAGTGACCTTCCTCCCATATTTAGTCATACCAGGGGTTGTAGCATAAATACATATATACATATATACATATATACATATATACATATATACATATATACATATATACATATATACATATATACATATATACATATATACATATATACATATATACATATATACATATATACATATATACATATATACATATATACATATATACATATATACATATATACATATATACATATATACATATATACATACATACATACATACATACATACATACATACATACATACATACATACAACACCCCTGGATTAGGAGATCAAAATAAATACATTCTGCTTTATTTACTTTTAAAAAATTAAGCACTATATTTTGATCTGACAAATTCCCAAACTTGATTGATTTTGTGTGTGTCGCTTACCATATTTCAGCATGGTATTCCATTCTCTAACCTTCTGACCTAATGGCCAGAGTACTGATCTAATTTTATCTTCCAGCACTAGAGATTCCTATAAATATTTCTCAAAGTCCTTTGGGTGTTCATTACTCTACTGAAAATTATTTCCAGCTTTGTTTGATCTTCTTTGAGCTGGTTCGTATCTGTCCATTGTCATCCTTCGTTATACCAATTTGAGGCCAGGGATTTCTTTGGGAACACTTACCTTGTTTATCCTTGCATGTTTCCATCTTCACTGTTGTTAGATGTTGTTCTAATATTGCTTTGATCTAGCCACATCATCAACCACCATTATTACTTGAAAGATCCTCAGAACTTCATGAGTAGCATTTTGAGTATCATCCACCCTGTGAGGCCCATCATTTGGCACTATATATATTTTCTGTTCATGTACTGTTTTCTTGGGTTAATGGCAGAAGGACTAACCTTGAGGAATAGGAAGAAGAGGATAATGGTCCAATAAGATAATGGTCAATAAAAGAAACCTGAGTCCCAAGCAGAAATATAATATTGAGAAAGCACCTCAGAGATTATTCTCCCTAATTTCCAGAGGTAAATGGAGGTGAGGGGAGCAAGCATATTCAGCCTTGCAAGACTGATGACAGCTCTCTAAGCAAGTTGGACCAACCTGAACACCAAAGACATTCAAGCTAATTCTACTTTTATTACAGGGTTATAGTAACAGTACCTTATTCTTCCTCCTATTTCTCAAGATTATTCCTTCTTTTCATTACTGTGGTACAAATACAAGAATGATTTACCATTGCCTTTTCCTGTTCAGTAAAAATTGATGACCTTACCAGTGCATCTACTCCTCCTACTATATGGCTACTGCTCACTATAGGAGCCTGTTTGCTTAGCTGGGCAGCTGGAATGACCTTCATGTCTTGGGTGATCCTGCTTACATTCTTGGCAGATAATCCAGATGTTCTTCACTCATCCATATTAACAAGTTAATGGCAAGGTTCTTAAAAAAAGTTCAGACCAGAGTAATTCCACCAAAAACATCTTGCATGTTAACTAAAAGCCTCACATGTTGTTTAAAAAGAGTTGGCCAAGAACCTCATTATGTTGTTACTAAAATGGGTATCTGCTTATCTAAATGTTGTCCCATTTTATTTATTTACTTTGCAATTGTACAACTACAACCCTGGATGTTACACATCAATTCAAGTAAAAAAAAATCAAATTAACAATGAAAATCAATATCTGTACATTTGTTAAAATGTATTAAAATATCATTACAATTTAAATATAGGGATAACAGATATTCTTTTAATTTTTTTCTCTTTTGCTCTGTACTATTTCTCTTCTTTCTTCCTTCCTTCCTTCCTTCCTTCCTTCCTTCCTTCCTTCCTTCCTTCCTTCCTTCCTTCCTAATAACCTTTTATATTTCTTTGTTAACAACATTTTTATTAAAGGAGGCTTTTAATTAGATGAACCCTAACAAATTCCAAGGAAGATGCCCATGTTCCTTGTGTTATCAATCTGTAAATTGTTTCTCTCTTGCTGTTCTTTGCTTATTCAACTATTCAACTTATTTCCATATTTTTAGGATTACAAGAATGTCCATTAGAAACAATCCTTCCATTTTGGAAAAAGGATCACCAAAATAGAAATACAATAACAGAATTCCAAGGGACCTTGGAGGTCTTCTAGTCCAACCCCCTGCTTAGGCAGGAAACCCTACACCACTTCAGACAAATGGTTTCCCAATCTCTTCTTAAAAATGCCAAGTGCTGGAGCATTCACAACCTCTGGAGGCAAGCTGTTCCACTGATTAATTGTTCTAACTGTCAGGAAATTTCTCCTTAGTTCTAAGTTGCTTCTCTCCTTGATTAGTTTCCACACATTGCTTCTTGTTCTACCCTCAGGTGCTTTGGAGAATAGCTTGACCCCCTCTTCATTGTGGCAACCCCTGAGATATTTGAACACTGCTGTCATTTCACCTGTGGTCCTTCTTTTGATCAGACTAGACATATCCAGTTCTAGCAACTGTTCTTCATATGTTTTAGCCTCCACTAATCATTGCCCTTTTCTGCACTCTTTCTAGAGTCTCAACATCTTTTTTACATCGTAGTGACCAAAACTGGATGCAGAAGAGTGGCCTTACCAACGCATTATAAAGTGATATTAACACTTCACGTGATCTTGATTCTGTCCCTCTGTTTATGCGGTCTAGAACTGTGTTGGCTTTTTGGGCACCTGCAGCACCCAAAATAAGACATGTTGATCTACCAAAGTCACCACCCAGCCAGATTTCATAACTAAGTTAGGATTAGAGCTCACAGTCTCCTGGTTTCTAGCTTGGTACCTTATCTACTAAACCAAACTAGCTTTCTATAGCATGTAACTTCCCCCCAACTTATATCACCATATATTTAAGGTACCATATATTTAAGTCACCATATATTTAAGGTAAAGGTAAAGGTCCCCCTTGCACATGTGTGCTAGTTGTTCCTGACTCTAGGGGGAAGTGCTCATCTCCGTTTCAAAGCTGAAGAGCCAGCGCTGTCCGAAGACATCTCCGTGGTCATGTGGCCGGCATGACTAAATGCAGAAGGCGCATGGAACACTTACCTTCCCATCAAAGGTGATTCCTATTTTTTCTACTTGCATTTTTACATGCTTTCAAACTGCTAGGTTGGCAGAAGCTGGGACAAGTAATAGGAATTCACTATGTTACATGGCGCTAGGGATTTGAACCGCCAAGCTGCCGACCTTTCTGATTGACAAGCTCAGCGCCTTAGCCACTGAGCCACCACGTCCCATAAAACAATTTTTCCCCACCCCTGATGGGACTCGAACCCACAATCTCTGGCTTAGGAGGCCAGTGCCTTATACATATATTTGGGCATGTTTAAATCTTCCCATAGTTCTTTGTCTTCCAACATCCACTTGTACTCAAGACTTTTATTAAACAAAGCCCCCATTTTTGTCAAACCAATGATGTATTCTTTGAAAAAACAGTTTATTTGAATTTATTTATGTGGAAAGCAGTGAGAATTTCATAGAGTAATGTTTACTTGATCCATTTCCATATATGTATCTTCAAAATTTTATTTTGGCTTCCATCGAGATTTAGCCTACAGCCTACACATCTGTAGGAAGTAGAAGCTTCTGAAGTACATGAAACTTATTACCAAGTATATTACTAAAGTTTAAACATTTACATCACTATTGGCAGTTAATATGGTTTCAAAGGTATTTACTATCACTGCCACAAACTTGCTATAATCAAAACCAGATGCATGATCTCTTCTGGACTTTCAAATTGCCAAACTATTTAAACATTCCAGTTTTACAGGGTAATTACTTGTAAAAAAATGTGCTATCAGTTGAGGATAATCTTTAATTTAATGCCGAAAGAGTTCATTTTTCCTGCCAAGATTTTACCCTGGAAAATATAAGTGAAGCTTGGATACACAATTTGGTGTAGAGAACATCATAGCATCTTTGAAGTCCTGTTCTTTGTCAACAAGTAAGTAAAAGCAACCCTGAAAAATAGGAATTTCATGTCTGAAGCAATGACTTATAATTTCAGTCCCACTCATTTATTAAATGAATTACATGTTTCTGGCTTTGTTAACAGGAGTTGCAAGAAAGATGCTCCTGATTCAAATATATATTTTTATAAAATTTCAGGAAGTAATTTCTCTCTCTATTTATAATAGGGGCAGCATCCCTTCCTCTCAGAGCAGGGATGTCCAACCTTGGCAATTTTAAGATCTGTGAACTTCATGCTGGCTGTGGAATTCTGGAAGTTAAAGTCCACAAGTCTTCAAGTGGCGAAAGTTGGACATCATTATGCTAGTTGAAAGACAATGTGCCCAAGTAATGGGAACCTGTACTTTCCAAACCTTCTATAATATTATACATTATATTTCAACAATCTTAGGGAGAGTTCTGATGGGATCCTACAAATATAAATTCTCAGGCAAGTTCAGAAATTTTCAAAATGTATTTTATTATCATCTGTTCAGTGGATTTAGGAAACCAGCATGAAACATAACTCAAAACAATGTGTTTCTGGGCAACATATGGCAAAAATATATCAATAAATAAAAATAAATAAATAACTACACAACATTAAAAAAAAACCACTCAAAATTGAACTCCTGTAGTGAGCAGTGAGTTAGCCTGCAGTATTGCATTCTAACTACTGTGCCGCCATGGCTCTGGTGATACAGTCTTACACTATTCCAATGAGGGAGAAAAATACATGCGGCTTAAGAAACTATTGTGGATGCACAGGAAGTTTTCATTGAGCTAAGATTTAGAAGAGACATATGAAATGGAAAATCGGTATAACCATTAGAAAGTATACCAGCAAGAAGCCATTAACTGCAGGAAGAAAGTTAGAAAATGTAAGCAAAAAAGGGGACAGATGCTTACAAAGGAAAAGGAAATTATTGGTTATGCCGGTAGTAAGTGAAAGAAAAAGAAAGGGACTAAATGAATACTAAGAGGTGATGGAAAGAAGGCAAAGTTCCTGTCTTCAAAATGTATAATAAGCTACAGACTTTCCATTGCTGGACAAAACCTGGGAACAAGTTATTAAGCAGTCATTTTGTGAGCACTGAGGAAAGAATGCCCTGCTTAGTACCAATAGGAACAAGCATTAGGTTTATGTAGAATTTTGCTTTCTTCTGTTCAGTTGTTTCCGATTCTAGAGCCTGCTGGACCAGTCCTTGCAATTTCCTTGGCAAGAGCTTCAGAAGTGATTTGCCACTGTCTTTTTTTTTTATGGCTGAGAGAAAGTGACTGCCGTAAGGATCTTCCAGATGGCTTTGTGCCTAAGGCAGGACTAGAACTCATGGTCTTCTGGTTTCTAGCCCAGTGCATTAACCACAGCACCAAACTGGCTTTTTTATGAAGAATAAATCCACCTGATCTCTCTTTCTGATAGAATGACTAGTTTAGCTGGCTATGGGAATGTGGGAGACACAGTATACCTTGACTTCAGTAAAGATTTGACAGACTCTCCTATGAGGTTTTAGAACAAGGCTGTCAAACTCGCAGCCCATAAGCTGGATGCATCATGCGCTGGCCACACCCCCTCCCGGATTAGCAAAGGGGGCAAAAAAATCCCAATATGTCATGTGACACCGCTGTGATGATGCAAGTTGGACACCACTGTTCTAGAAGAACTGAGTAAGAACTGGGAGTATGCTATCACTGGATGTTATAAAACTCAATGAAGATCTGTAAGCCACCAAATATACCTTTGGGTCAAGGGGGACTATTGAATAGCATATTAGGATTCAGTTCTAAGCATTGTGCTGTTTAACAGATTTCACATACACTTGGAGGATAGGTTAGGAAATGTGATTATCAAATTTGTAGACAATGTAGATGCAGAATAACAAACAATTTAGGAGACAGTATCAAAATTGAAGGAAATTCTGACAAGTTGGAACAGCGGGCCGAAAACAGCAGATAAATTTTAATTGAAAAATTGGCAAAGGCTCACACTGGTGCGAGAAACAGGGCATGGATAAAGTGACTACCCTGTGCAAACATGTGCAAAACAATCTGGGTGTTTTGGTACATCACAAACTAATAGCAAAAATGTGATACTGTTGTTGCTACAGGAAAAAAAGGGAAATGGAAGGTCTTCATTAATAAAAGTACATGGAATCCACTTCTGGGCACCTCTTAAGGATAATATGGATAAACTGGAGCATGTCCAGGGAAGACAATTAATAAGGGCCTGGAAGGAAAAACCTATGGAGAATGGTTGGAGATGATAGGTATGTTTAGCCTGGAGAAACTATGGAAAGACTGGATAGCTTGACTTCAAGTATCTGAAAAGCTTTGTGGAGAAGACAAGGCAGAATTGTTCAGCATTTGCCCAGAAGACAGGACAAAGAACAAAGGGTAGGAATGACAGGGAAATTGATTTTGGTTGTTCAACAAGAGAAATTCTCTAACAATATCAACTGTTCAACAATGGAACAGATTGCCTTGTGTGGGGTGAATTCTTTACTGGTAGTGTTTAAACAGAGCCTGGAATGACAGGTCTCAGAGAGATGCATCGTAATCGATCCCAACTTTGAGCCAGGAACTGACCTAGATTACATTCTCTTATTCCAGGAGTGCCAAAGTTGTGGCCCACGGATCAGATGCATCATGCACTGACCATGCACACTACCAGTTTAGTGTTGGGGGGAAGTTGCGATACGTCATATGATGGCAACCAGGGATGGGTTTCTGCTGGTTCACCTCAGATCGGGTGAACTGGTAGTAGTGGCGGCAGGAAGGCTCTGCCCACCCACATGGATGCTTCTGTGCATGCACACCTGCACGCATGAGCGATCCAGTAGTAAAATAAATTGAAACCCACCACTGATGACAACGTGTTGTCGCCAGTTTGACATCCCTGACTTACTCCAATGATACAATTCAATTTCAATTTCAATTTATTTGTGCTTCTAGACCGCCCCCTCTCCCAGAAGGGACTCGGGGCGGTGTACAGTCCATAGAGAATATCACAAAAATACAATAAAAAATTAAATATGTACAGTTTGGAGGAGGTTAAAATGCAATTAAAAGAACTGTACAAAGCTGAATAAATATAATTTTTTAAAATCCCTAAAACAGACACAACAGATTAAAAAAAAACCCTAAAATAACCAGATAATAATACATTTGCCAGGAGGGACAGTTGTAATTATGCCAGGCCTGCTAATCGGAACAGGTGAGTCTTCAATTTTTGCCGGAAGGAGCGGAGGTCAGAAGTGGTTCTAATGTCGGGGGGGAGGTCATTCCAGAGGGTTGGGCCCATCACAGAGAAGGCCCTACTCCTTGGTGTCGCCCGTTGGCATTGCCTAGTGGACGGCACCAGGAGAAGTCCCTCCCTGTGTGAGCGAATTGGCCGCAGGGATGTATGTGGGAGGATGCGATCCCGCAAGTAACTAGGTCCCGTGCCATGGAGCGCTTTAAAGATGGTAATCAGCACCTTGAAACGCACCCGAAAAACCACAGGTAGCCAGTGCAGCTCGCGCAGGAGAGGTGTTACGTGGGAGTACCTCGTACTCCCCATCACAGCCCGCGCGGCTGCGTTCTGAACCAACTGCAGTCTCCGGGCGCGTCCCAAGGGCAGCCCCATGTAGAGAGCGTTGCAGTAATCCAGGCGGGACGTCACCAGCGCATGAGTGACCGTGCGTAGGGCATCCCGGTCCAGTAGGGGGCGCAATTGGCGCACCAGGCGAACCTGGTGGAACGCCCCCCTCGCCACGGCTGCCACATACAATACAATACAATAGTAGAGTTGGAAGGGACCTTGGAGGTCTTCTAGTCCAACCCCCTGCCTAGGCAGGAAACCCTATACCATTTCAGAAAAATGGCTATCCAACATCTTCTTAACGACTTCCAGTGTTGGGGCATTCACAACTTCTGGAGGCAAGCCGTTCCACTGATTAATTGTTCTAACTGTCAGGAAGTTTCTCCTCAGTTCTAAGTTGCTTCTCTCCTTGATTAGTTTCCACTCATTGCTTCTTGTTCTACCCTCAGGTGCCTTGGAGAATAGTTTAATGATTAATAGATTCATATTCTTTCTTGATCTTTGTGTATCTTTGTGTGTTTTTGTGTCTGCATCTGAGATCTTCAGTTCTCTCTACAACAGCCTCATGATATAGGCTGTGTTGAAAGAGAGTGACCCTTCCAAAGTCACACAGTGAGCTCTTAGAGTCAAGGGTTAATTCGAACATGGGACTCTCTGGTTCTAATCCAGCCCATTAACCACTACAGTGCACTTCCTTTAATAAAACTATGCAACTCCATAATTATACACTATATTGCCAAAAGTATTCGCTCACCTGCCTTTACTCGCATATGAACTTACTGTTAGTGACATCCCATTCCTAATCCATAGGATTCAATATGACGTCGGTCCACCCTTTGCAGCTATAACAGCTTCAACTCTTCTGGGAAGGCTGTCCACAAGGTTTAGGAGTGTGTTTATGGGAATTTGTGACCATTCTTCCAGAAGCGCATTTGTGAGGTCACACACTGATGTTGGATGAGTTTATGTGCCCTACCACTTCGTGACTGAGTTTCTGTCGTTCCCAAACACTTCCACGTTCTTATAATACAGCTGACAGTTGACTGTGGAATATTTAGGAGCGAGGAAATGTCACGACTAGATTTGTTGCACAGGTGGCATCCTATCACAGTTCCACGCTGGAATTCACTGAGCTCCTGAGAGCGACCCATTCTTTCACAAATGTTTGTAAAAACAGTCTGCATGCCTAGGTACTTGATTTTATACACCTGCGGCCATGGAAGTGATTGGAACACTTGGTTCTGATTATTTGGATGGGTGAGCGAATACTTTTGGCAATATAGTGTATGTATAATTATAATCATGCATAAGCTTTATCATAAACTTGCTTTATGAAACTTTTAATCAGCCAGAAGCTGCATGTTTACACATGAGCAATATATTATTCTTTATTAAATTTGTATGAATTTTTCTGACAAAACACAAAAATAAAAATGTATAAACTAGAGGCAGAGTTAAGCAGTTCAACAAAACTGATTAATGATTAAGATAAAATATAAGAGTACAAATTAATGAGACTCTTTAATCTATCCATATAGATATACTACAATAGTTAATGGTAATAATTGCATTACAATTTGAGATGCAATTTCTAAATGAATTGTCCTTAGTTTTTTCTGGATTGAACAAATATATATATAAATGATTAAGTGAGGAGTACAGCAGAGGGTTTTTTTTTTGGCTCATGACCAAATTTCCAAATATCATAGCCATTATAAAATGGCTGTAAAGTTTACAAGAATGAAGGAAGAAAAATGAGAGCATAATAAATATATAGATTTGAATACTTTAATAGAAATGGTCAGTAGAGGTGTAAATAATATCTATATATCTATATCTATATCTATATCTATATCTATATCTATATCTATATCTATATCTATATCTATATCTATACCTATATCTATCTATCTATATCTATATCTATCTATATCTATATCTATATCTATATCTATATCTATATCTATATCTATATCTATATCTATATCTATATCTATATCTATATCTATATCTATATCTATATCTATATCTATATCTATATCTATATCTATATCTATATCTATATCTATATCTATATCTATATCTATATCTATATCTATATCTATATCTATATCTATATCTATATCTATATCTATATCTATATCTATATCATCTACCTATCTACCTATCTACCTATCTACCTATCTACCCATCTATCATCTATCTATCTATCTATCTATCTATCTATCTATCTATCTATCTATCTATCTATCTATCTATCTTTAAGAAACTCTTCTTTCAACAAAAAAGGAAGGAAGGGAGATTTAAAGGGGTTCCTTTACCTTGTTTTCCCTGGGGTACTCATCAGTTAGATGTGTCCTCAAACTTCAGCTCATTTAACAAGCTGGGGTGGTAATGAAAGGAAGGGAAGGAAAAAGGGAAGGAAGGAAGAAAATTAGCAGAAAGGAAATTAGTCAGAAAAGCCAGAGTTATGGCAAGACTGGTAGATGTATTTCAGAAGGATGAAAACTGCAACCATTTTGTTCTTTTTATAGTATTGTTTTGTAATGGATCCTAGATAAAAGCTGGATAATTTTCAGGAACATTGATTCACTACGCACATGTAGCTGGCTGTTTTCTAGCTCCATGTTCCATTTAGCACCATTTCTAGCCATCCCAGGCATCAACAGTTCCAAAACCAAGTAGCAAAAAGGGATTATCTCTCTTTTAATTCTGACTCTTGCTCCTACATTCCCATCATAATGGCACTGGAGGAGGTTTTCCGTGCTACCACGTCAATCAGCATTGTGGAGCTTGCAAGTATGGATTTTCCCACTCCACAATATTGTTTTCATTCTTTCCAAAGATATTGTGGGCTTCTTCCTCAGAGGCAAACAAGTTAACAAACAACCTGAAAGCAATGCAACGAATACAGGTAAGTGATCAGAAGGGACACTCCGGTACAAAACCTTTCTGCACATGTATAACAATGAGAAATAAGGGACAATTATCAAGAATGAAAGAGGAGTCTGACAAATGCGGTACAATATATTCAGTTGTGTTGTGGCACCATGTTGCCAAAGCTACAACTAAGTGGTACAGTGTAGTGGTAATTACATTTGATTCAGGTGCGATGAATAGGATTTTCTCAACATTTGCAAATTTCTTTTTAAAAGGGGGGGCGATGTTTTTTAAAAAATGACTGTGGGAAAAAACGAAATAGAAATATTGATCTACCATCGACAAAACAAAGATATGACTTAGACTGATGCCCTTAAATTCTTAGAAGTTACTCTCTTCCATTAAAAAAAGAAAAAGAAGAGGCAGGGCAATCTTAAACCTAGATGCTTTTTCCTACTCAAGCTAACAAAGGCACAAGAAGCTACTGGAAATTCTACTTCCATAACATTTCAGATGGGAAACAAGATCCTCGTTTCTTAACTTCAAGGATAATTATCAATTGGAACCATCTAACACAGGATGTGGTTAAGTTTTCCGTCACTGGAACTTTATGAGAATTAGTGACATTTTGAAAGATAGACTGTGTTTTAACCACAAATTACTGGATTCAATGCTTGCGTAAATGGTTGTAATTCTATACTCTGCTATACTCCAAAGGACAGAATAAAATAATAACAATAGTCCTCACTGGCTTAATACACTTAAATTTTTGAGTGTATGGTAATGTTCCATTAGAAGCAGAAGCCACAGTTCATTGGCTTCTGTAGCATATGAATCCCAGAAATTTATAAGTCTTGCTAGATTCACTGTATGTTGGCCAAAAGACGGGAAAACAGTAACTTTCCCTGCTATTGCAATCTACTAATATTCTGTAGTATTTTATCCCTGAATATGACGGTTGAATTTCATCTGGTAGAATTGATGCATGTAGACTCAGGGGTGGGCTGCTGGGGGTTTGCAGGGTTTCGGGAGAACCGCTAGCTAAGATTCTGTGCAGTTTGAGGAACCCCCAAATCCCACTCCTGGCTGGCCTCACCCACCCCGCCCCACTCTCCCAGGAGTCCCCCTGTAAATACCTGTATTTAAAACAGGCAAGTGCAGGCCACGCGTGAAGGCTCGGGGAGGGCAAAAAACAGGCCTACCGGAAGTTTGGGAAGGCTGGCGTTTCTGGCCTCCAGAGGGCCTCCAGAACCTTGGGAGCCTGTTTTCGGCCTCCTGAAGGCTTGAGGAAACCCTCCGGAGCCCAGGGAAGGCAAAAATCCCCCCCCCATGGTGCAGGAAGCTGACTAGACCATGCCCACCATTGCTATGCCCACCCAGCAACCGGGCACAGAACCCCTTGTTAAAATTTTTGAAGCCCGCCCCTTTATGTAGTCCCAGGTTCAGTCCTTGCCATCTTCAAGAGAATAGAACAAGAGTATCATGACGAGAGCTGGGAAAAGCACCCAAAAGATTTGCTTTGCAGAATGCTTTAGAATGAATGAAGCCATTTCCTTGAAACATTACATTAATGGTACCTTTTGCAAGGCATACATAGCTGTTTCAGAGCTATCTCCTCTGGCATGTTCATGAACAGACATTTCCCTTTTGCTGGTGCTTCCAGTAAAAATAGAATCGCTTTCCAAGTAAACAAATGAACCTTGAAAAAAGGATGCAGTTGCTTTAATGCTTTGCATTAATACATTTTGCAAAAAAACATAAACTTCAAATGCTTCATGCAGACTAATTAATGTGCACTCTGTTTTTAAAGCCATTGACTATGCTAAACATTGCCACATCCAGTTTCAGCTAATTAAACATTAACCTTTTATGCAATTAATTATTTTAATGAAGTTGATTTGATATACTGTACTGTATGTGGATGCTTCTGTTTTCTGTTTAGGGGAACTTTTCTGAAATCGTGCCAAAAATTATGTGCACATGCGCAAACTATTTCTATTAATAGAACATTCATAAGTCTCTTCATGCATGCCAATAGTATACGGAGTGTTTCACAACAAGGTTAAGTGCCATTCTTTTTCCCTGAGAAAAGCATATCGATTGGATACAAGAAAAGTTGCCCTTTGTAAGCGCAAGTTTCCATAATAAGTATCATTTTTGCCTATATGTCTTCAGACAGATCAAAATGCCTTCTATGGTTCTTTCCATAGTCTTGTACCCCAAACTCCACCATGCATACCCAAAGTTAGCTTTAAATTAACATTTTTACTAAATCCATAAATCTGAGCCTTTACTGTACAATGGCTGTTCAAAAATAATGTAGAATAGTTATCAGAATAGAGTCTGTAATTATTGGGATTTAAAATAGGGAGCAGGTTTTTTTTTTGCAAATTGCTTTATAGGGCAGAGGTTTAGCACTTAAACATGACCCCATGCTTCCAAACTGCTGAAACAATTTTGAATTTGAAATGACAGCTTAAATAATGCAGAATGAGTACTGACAAACATACACATTCCAGGGTTCACATATTACAATAACTTTTGACCTTTGAAATAAAATGTTCTTTTAGTTAATATCTAAGAGAAGACAATTGTTAAGATTTGGAGAAACTATGCTAATAGGATTTTCCTTTTGAATAACATCACTGGGTTTTCTGTATCTTTGTTCTGATACTATTCTGTAAGAGCACTATCTCATTCATAAAGACCTTAGCTATTGCCCTAGATTTGATAAATCTTATGTTCAAATGTTAATCTAGCAATTATGTCACAGACTTTGCAGACAGAAATGAACATTGATAAATTAAATTGTATTTAGGATCCATGTACCATCACTCTTTTGCTCTTTGTAAAAATCATACTTTTTTAAAATCAGGGAAAGCATCAAATCTTTTAAACTGAAATCAAACAAAACACAAACAGTGAACAAGCTTTTGAATTATCTGTATATATTGATTTGGCTACACAAAAGCATAGGTGCGTTAATATTAGATAGCATGTTCTGTTTAATACTCAGGTCAGGTATGTGGGAAAACACACTGTTGTGGGATACTTAGCATGAATTCCTGATTGTGGATTTGGGAATGATTTTCTCAGTTCTCCCTGGCAGAGATATGAAAACTTGATGAATGAATACAAATACGAGCTGGCTCATTGCATGCATATAAGCATGTGCCCAAAAAGCTCTTTTTTTAAAAAAAAAAAACATTTTTCAGTAATAATCTCTTAGTTCAAGAGATATGACTGGCATTGTTTGTATTAGCAATTAATCTAAGACAGCCAACTGAAAATCCTCCTTTGGATAAATCCTTGTAGGCTTGATGAACAAAAATATATATTTAAAAATAGTATAGATATTAATATGTGAAGATAGCGTACAAAATCGCCATTCATTTGGACAAAGATCCAGCACAGCAATCCTATTAAATTACTCTCTGAGCTTGCTTATTTTCTTTCTAGATGTTTAATTTCACAACTGGGTAACTTTATCAGTGCTAGAAGGTGGGTCTAGAAACGTCTTCAAGGAAACAGCCAAGCTCAGAGGGCACCAAGGACCCACAGTTTAACCCTGAAGTACAAATACAGTATTCTCTTCTATTGGTAAATTATTCCTACCTATGTTTTGATTCTGAGAAATTAGGAGAAAGATTATGGACGCCATAAATTAATTGGAGCATTGCTGGAGATCCCAACCCTTGGCACTGACTCCTCAGCACCTCATGGCCTACTGATCAAGAGGAGCAATGTTGGGCTGTTGGGCTTGAGTTTGGAGCTTGGCAATTTGGTTCCAAACGTTTCATCACCATTCGAGGAGACATCGTCAGTGTGCTTTGAATTGTGCTCATCTGTCTGAACACTGGCTTTTAAATACCTTTTTATGTGATGTAAATTAGTGTGGGTATCATTTGTTCAGCTACTTCTGAGTCATGGTCTGATTTCAGACTGTTTGATTGGATGGCTGTTGTTACCAAGACATGGTATTTGGTTTTAAGTCTGTGTGATGTAAATTAGCGTTGTCTGTTAGCGGATGCTTCTGAGTCATGGTCTGGTTTCATGGTCTGTTGGACTGGCTGGTTGTTAATGAAACGCGGACCGATTTCTTGTGAGCTGATTGGTTATGATTTTTGTTGTTGCATAGTAGGGTGCCTGTTTGTTTGTTTTAAAATGCTACCTTTGAGATCGCGGTTGATGCAATTCTTTCATTCTCAGTAATTGGTAGACTGGATTTATGTCAATGTGTCTGTTTATTGACTTATTGGCAGAAAACCAGGCTTTGAGGAATTCTTTTTCTCTCCTTGATTTTGTTTGGGTTACACCAGTGGTTCTGGTTAGGTCAAATGTGGCATTGATGGACAGTGAAGATTTACCTATTGCCCCTCTTTGTCTGTCACTCTGTCTGCTCTTCGTCTATCTGAAAATCACTGCTAATCTGAAATCACTATTTTTGCCTTTTTGCCCAGGCACATATCCATACAGGACATGACTTTTTTAAAAAACTTTTTTTCTGCTAGGGTACAGTTACTAGGTGCTAAGGTTGATTGTCCTTCTAATGTATGTTTCGTTTTGTTTTGTTGCTACTGTTGTTATAGTTATAATATCTGTGTCTTTAATCCTTGCACAGACTGGACTCTAACTCTAAGGAAACTCACATCCCTGATAAAATCTTGCTGAATCATCAGAGGTGTGTGTTCTTTACTTGTGTGTGTGTTATTGCTGGCATGTATGCACTGCAAATAAATGAAAGCTGGTTTCCTGGGTCTCTTCCTCAATCAGGAAGCTTGTCATTTACGGAATAATACCGGTTTGGAAAGCCTTTCTCTGATTTTTAGATGGAAGATTTGAAATGAGGTGCCATTAGCCCCTCTCCCAGCTTCCTCTTTTTATAGCATGCTGGATCAGTTTTGATTTGAGGCCTCCAAAGCTCGATGTCCCCAGTAGGACTTCGCTTTCACAGGCTGCAGATAAACATAATGCAGGCGTAATCTTATTAAAAACAAATCGACAGGTTATTACGGCAAATGACTGCTGCTGCTTTAAACTGCAGAAGCATAGCAGAGCGAGGTCAAGATCAAGAGCACTACTGCTGATGGATAATTTTCTCGTAATATGGAGTGGAGGGAACATTCTCCGCCTAAGCGAGGGGAGTGAGAGAGCATCAGCAGAACAGCACACCAAATGAATCTTTGCAACAGATATGGATTTTGAATTCAAAATTCCGTATTAAGCAAATTCTTTCCAAGGCTCCATCTGGAAGGGGGTGGGGGTGGGGATAATAATCTTTGCCTACCTTGCAGATTCTGAAAAGGTGTATTGTTACGATGAATGGGAAATACCTGGACCATTCTATCTAAATAGTCACGACTGAAATCAATATTTCCCAGATTCAGAGAATGCTTGCTTTTCTGTTCCCGTCAGTTAGACATGACAGCTCTTGTCTTTCGTGAATCCTTCTGCAGTAACATCTTAGCCTGGGTCGCTGAGACCTGTAATCTGCTATACGTTCATACAGCTCTGCGTGCTTCGAGAATGATTGGCACCCTGCACGAGCACAGCATCTCTTTGTTGTTGTGAAAGCACCCCACTGTTGCCACCAAGACACCAAGGGTTGAAACACTTCTGAATCATTTTTGAAGTGTGCATAGCTCCTAACATTTAGATGTGCCGTCTCCCATATATGATGGCTATGTCAGAGGATTTTTTTTGTTTTTGTTTGCTTCTGTGTGTGCCTTGGAGTTAGTGTTGAATCCTGACAATGGCCTGGACAAGCCCCTGCAAAACGTTCTTGGCATACTTTATTGGAAGTGTTTTTCATTGTCTCCTTCCTAGGGTTGAGAGAGAGTGGTCACCCAGTTGGCTTTTTGTTTTTAAGGTAGGACTAGAAGTCATGGCCTTTTTGCAGTGTCAGATTAAGGCTCACTGGTGCCCTAAACATTGACAAATCTTGGTGCCCCACTCCTTTGTACATACTGTACAAATCTTCATTGGCTTTTTTTTTCTTTCTCAACTTTGTGGTGCCCCCTTGGGCCTAATTCCCTAAGCACGTGCTTAGTCTGCTTAATGGTTGATACACTGTCTCCTTGTTTCTAGATGGCGCCTTAACCATTATATCAAACATCAACTCCGAAAGAACAAATAGTGCCCAAACTAAGGCAGGGTATGATTTTCTTTTACCTTATTCTTGTTCTGAAAAATCTTTTTGGAACAATGTTTTGAAGGTTCCTTCTCAAAGAGCTAGCTAGATACTGGGATTTTACATTTAGAGAAGTTACAACGGCACTGAAAAAAGTGACTTATGACCATTTTTCACACTTACAACCATTGCAGCATCCCATGGTTATGTGAATAAAATTCAGATACTTGGCAAATGGTTCATATGTCAAGCACCTGAGAAATCAGTAGCTTAAGACAGTTCAAATGAGTATAAAGATTTATTGCAAGCTTAAGCTTTCTACAGCTGTTAAGGAAAGTGCGGGAAAGATAAGAGAGGTATTCGAAGTGGGCTGAACTTCAATCTCTTGCATGCATGAAGGAACTCATGACTTATGACACATTTGGCCCTCCCTCGGGCTCAGCCTGGTCATCTCCTGCACATATTTATGACAGTTGCAGTGCCCAGGATCATGTGATCACCTTTTGCGACCTTCTGACAAACAAAGGCAATGGGGAAGTCAGATTCTCTTAACAACCGTGTTAATAACTTAACAACTGCAGTGATTCACTTAACAACTGTGGCAAGAAAGGTCATAAAATGGGGCACAATTACTTAACAAGTGTCTGACTTATACATTTTGGACTCAATTGTGGTCATAATAGAGGACTACCTGAATCCGTGAAAACTCCATTCTAAGTGAATACAGGGACAGCAAATCTATACATTACGTCCCTGCAGTGTTTTTGATAAGGTATTTTGGAAGTGGTTTACCAGTCCTCCTTCCTAGGGCTGTCTAGCCCAAGGTCATCCAGCTGGCTTTGTACCTAAGGCATGACTACCCTGTTTCCCCCCCCCCCCAAAAAAATAAGACCTCCCCAGATAATAAGCCCAATCGGGCTTTGGGCTCATGTGCTAAAATAAACCCTCCCCGAAAATAAGCCCTGCCCGAAAATATTGCAACACAGCAGCAGCCATGAGGTGACCATGCTTGCTGCCTCCTGCACCTCAAAAATAATAAGACCTTCCTGAAAATAAGGCCAAGCGCTTATTTTGGGGATCAAAAGAAAATAACCATGTCTTATTTTCGGAGAAACACAGGTATAACTCCTGGTCTCCCAGTTTCTAACCTGATGCCTTAACCACTATATCAGAACTACCAGCAGGCGATACAGTGGCTGAACTGTTTGCAAGATGTTTACAATTGATAGACGGAAAAAATACTTTGTATTTGTATCAGCCTTCGTAGCTGCTCAGAAAAGGCTTGAGCTAAACAGAGATGTCAGAGAGCTGTCTTTGAAATATTATAAATTCTTATTTCAAGAAACTCACAATAGCCATGTTGAATTCCTGATACAAACACTTTGGTTTCATGGAGGCTTTATATGGACCTTGACATACAGTGCAACACTGCCCAGTATTTATTTTGTTTCATGCAGTTGTCTTTTTTTAATGCATTTGAGTATTGCATGGTTCAGGTGTTTAAATAATTTGATAAATAAATGCAGAAAAAAAAACAATTTGGAGCTAAAATGAGTGAGATTGCCTGAAACAAAAGTTCAGAGTGTTAATAGAGGATAAACATTAGCTACCTCCTGCATTTCCTGCATAGCAAAAAAATGAAATATAAAGCTAAATATCCTTACAATGCCATATAGATTGGGTTAGTGATTTTTTTAATTTTCTGATTGTAACAGTACTTTTAGAACAACATTTGAGAGATTTTCTTTAAAAAAAAAAAACAGTTGCATTAGTGCCTAATAACTTATTATAGCAAAAAAACCTCACCAAGAATAGCATAAATGTTTTTGTTCAAATGTTCAGTCAGTTTAACTGAACCAATCTGTTGGTCTCCAAGTATTTTTTTTCCTAAATAAAATTTGTGCTTGTGTATTGTTAAAAAGCTGTACAGACAGATATATATCTTCTTTTCTTCATTATGTGGGAGCAAAATGTGAATATTTTTGAAGGATAGTCCCCAAAAGAAAAATTCTAGCTTGTTTTCGCAGATGAATATCATACTTATCCAGTTATTTTTAAGAATTTCACAGACAGCCTTCACAACACCAAAATGAATATATAAAAGACACAATTCATTTTATTAAAAAGTAACCGCATCGTAAACCAATATCATTCCGCTTTTAATTTGGAAAAATCTTTTTTTTCATTTTTGAAAGAGATTGCCAGAGACATAATAATAAACTTCAGATCTGCCATTTTTTTTGGTGTTCAAATCATGTGCATATTCAAAGAACCACAGGCTAATGTCACAGCCTCAAATATTATGGATAAATGCCAAATGGTACATTTGAGTTGGTATAATTGAATATGCAGCCTTTTGCTATCCAAGGCTATCCCATTTCAAGTTTTTATACACAGCCTGACATTTCCTATCTACATTGGAGATGGAATACAAAACACCAGAAAAAAATAAAATTCTAATTGCAGGAGCCCAAGAGATCATTCAGCTTTCTGAGCCATTTGTAATTACGGCTACACATCTAAGATTTTTCTGTCTGTTCCACAAAATAAGTATGCCATTTTTAATCTCATTATAGAACCCTCATACCCATTTTCCAGACCAAATAGGCCCCTGATTTCTAAGCAATTATTGCAAAAATAAAAACTCTCGAGTACGGTAAAACTTCCAATCCAAGCATCACATTCATTTATTCAAAACCTACCATTTTCAACACTCAGTAACATTTGTTGGCAGTGTAGTGGATTTCGGCTAGGACAATAACATATCAGCCAAAGTAATTATTACTACAGGGGAAAGTGCTATTCCTGTTTTAGATTTGCAGATCAGATCTGGTACAGTGATAACTATATCCCATCCAAACTGATAATCGGTTACAAGTTGCAGAATAGCATTTCATAAAAGCAGATAAAGAATAGTCAGAGAAACAGAAAGTAATTATGATACCCCTGTTAAGTAAGTAAGCTCCCCGTTAGGAGAGCGAGTGTGCAGAGAAGCGTAATGAGAGTGGTATGGAAGAACATGCACAAACCAGCATAAAGGGACACTGAATAGTATAAAATATAGTAGTTTACTATATGGAAATATAGAGGTATTCAGAGTGCAATTTAAAGTCCAAGTCATACATGGTTCAGTCAGTCAGTTATCAATGTTCTCAGTTAAGGAATGATCCTTTGAACACAGTCCAGTATCAAATAATCAGTTTAGCACTAACAGTAGCAAAAACACAGCACCTCACTATACACCGATCAGCATCTAACAAGCAGAGAGCTAACAGTCATTCAGGCTCCCTCTTATGGATGCTTGAGGTAACAGCAACCAATCACATTACAGCAGTACTTAAAGCAACAGTACTACCATCCTGGTTTATATATTGCTAACCCAACTGTTAGCTTACATTCCTAACAATCCCAAATGCTATCAAGTAAAGAATCTTGCTAAACCTCACAGGGGAAAAAATGTGTTTCCATTAAGTTCCCTCTTCCTCTAATTGATGAAACAGAATCAATCAGAATCAGTGTTTCATTGCTGCGCATGCTTAGCATGTTGGAAATACATTGCCACTGTGCTATAAGTAATGCCCTATATGCTTCCATCGGCTGTTTCTGCACAGCAAATATAAAAAGATAGCATTGATTGAAACACATTGGCCCTGTGGCTCAAGAGAGGTGAAGACCATTGGACACATACTCTTTCAATGCTCCTCTTCTAGAGATATTTGAAAAAAACATACCCTCCCAATAATCAATAGGTATCCTAGATGTTCCAGCACTACTAATCTCCAGTGGCTGCCTAAGGATGAACAGACTGTGATTATAGCGTGTGAGGACTAGATTCTGTGCAGCAGCAGTGGGGTTTTGTCAGAAAGACATAATTAATCCATCAAAGCTATATTACCCAATTAATGCAGCAAATCCTTTTGCATTACTACTCATTTGCATTTTAGTATTTAATGACTAAGGGCCTCACAATTTAAGGCAGAGGTGGTATTCAGCAGGTTCTGACCAGTTCTGGAGAACCGGTAGGTAGCGGAAATTTTGAATAGCTCGGAAAACTGGTAAATATCACCTCTGACTGACCCTGTCCCCATCTATTCTCTGCCTCCTGAGTCAAAGCTGATCCGGAGGAAATTGGGATTTTGCAGTAACCTTCCCCTGGAGTAGGCCGGGAATGGAGATTTTACAGTATCCTTCCCCTGCCATGTCCAACAAGCCATGCCAGGCCCACCAAGCCACGCCCACAGAACCAATAGTAAAATTTTTTGAATCCCACTACTGGTTTAAGGATTGATGCTATAGTATAATTAGGCCGGGCTGTGTTTTGCTCATCTGTAACTGACAGATTGAATACCAAATTGTGATTTTAATATAGATTTTATCTGTTGCTTCTTATTTTGTTTTGGAATTTTAAACTGGATATTCCTTGAGTGTTTTTAACTTGCTCTGGTCTCTGATATCTTGACTGTAATAAACATTGCCTTGACCAAAATCATCAGTGTCTGCTTTTAGGTGTGAAAAAGTTGTGTGGGTAGTACCCTACTTCCTAGGAGAATGAAATATTTTGAGGAATATTAAAGGAAGAATATTATATTTCCCTAAATTAGAAATGGAGAAACATGTTTTTTTAGAGGCAGGAAGCAACCCCCAAGTCTTCCTTGAAAGCCTGCAGCAGATGCCAGCAATTAAGAGATAAACAGCTTATTGAAAGAAGAAGCCAACTATGTAGATGTATCTATTCATAAGCAAAGCAAATACTGCAGGCGGAAATCCATTCGAGACAGGATATTTCAAAACTGCTTGCAGCAAAGTTTGACAGGTAACAAAAGCAGAGTGATAGGATTAGAAGCCTCCCCTTCACCCAAGATCCAACATAGAACAAAAGCCATTAGCCACAATAGGAATTGCTCAGCACCCTTTCAGAACACAAGCTCCTTCATTGCCATCCAAACTTCAAAGTCACAGAAACCTGGGAGCTAGGGGTGGGATACTATTAGTTCGGGCAAACCGGTAGGTCCGATGATCAGCTGGGCCCGCCTACCCACCCCTGCTCTATCCTGTCCTTTATTTCTTGCTTTGTAGCTCATCTCAATCGTGTGGCACAGCTGATTCCCCTCCCCAGCTGTTTTACTTACCATTGTTGATTTGGAAGGTAAGCAGGTAAGCTTCTAAATGCTCCATTGTCAGCGCTGCGCACATGCACAAAACACACACGTGCGCAAAGTGCACCCTCGTTGAACTGGCTATTAAACCAGCAGCATCCCACCACTGCTGGGAGCTCAGATAAATAATAAGCCATACGTTGATCAGATTAGCTCAGACAAGCACCTAAGATTTGCATTTCTTCTTTTGCCCATAGAGCCAGCTATGACCCCTACGTAACCCCTACATGACCCCATCGGAAACTGACAACAGCCAATAGAATATTAAAGGACACGTTTTTGCACAGGAACAAGAAGCTCAAATACAAAGCCGAAAGAAGGTATAAAAAACCCACCCACTCTCAACTCCATTTTGTCAGCTGCCCAGAATCACATGCAATTCTGCTTCATCAATAAACTTTGCTTACCAATCAGCCTCCATGTTGTTTCCAGCGTTTTTCTCCCAGCTTGGAACTGAACCCAGATGGATATTTCTTCCAACTGTTGTGTATTCCAAATGGAACTGAGGCAGAGCGTGAATTCTTCTTTTAAAAAGAAAAGAGAAGAAAGAGAACGTGGGCAGGTAGGGAAAGCAAGTTAACTGCTATAGGCTTACAGCTCTTGATCTGAAGCTGGATCTGACTGAGATTAATCACTTGGAAGGATAACGTACTCTATACATGATTAATGGAAAAACTGGAAATTTCCTTATAGCAATACTTCAATTCTACAGCGCCAATGGTTCTGGGTGATTTACATTGAACCATTTAAATACATTAAAACACAGTAAATAGATTAAAAAAAAACCTCACTTGAAACTTGTTTTCCCTCCAGCTGGCCAATAGGAGATCTTCAAAAATTTATTCAGTACTTGCTCTGTCTAGACTTCTGATGATCCTCGCATGACTATAACTTTGGGAAGATGACACGAGATACATCTCCCAGGATGCGCCAGAGGGGCACCCAGGTCTCAGCCCTATTCTTTGCCAGCCAAATGGTGTTGTCAGATGCCTGCAATCATGAGTTGCAGAAGGAGAGAATGGCTGGAATAAATTAGTCAGGTTTGCAGTGACTGCTGTAGCCTGGAGACAGACATGACAGGATGACACATAATCCTTAACATCAGAACTCACCCTTGATCACCAGAACGGAGTACCAGATGCAACTTTTTAAAGAGATAACCATTCCCTGCAATCACATTCTTGTGGCAAAGTTGCAAAATTTCTTCCATGATAGGAAACATATACATATAAATGTCCATTGGGAAACCACTAACGTTCAGTCACAATGAAAGAGTTGATTCTTTTTCTGAATCTTCCTGGAGGTCATCCATCTGAGTCCTAACATGTTGGTCTCATTGCTGCAATTTTACTTGATCCAAGAGATCTACTGCTTACCACCTATCCTCCAGCCTTTTAGGGTTTTTTTTCCTGATGGAGGGAGCAAATGTATTTGGTTTCAAGACTGTATATCACATCCTGGCTCACAAGAGAGTTCATCAGGCAATTTGTCCTGTGAGCCAGAAATACGAGTGATATAGGACTTCAGAGGAAGCAGTGGAGGATGGAAGACTGATGGCTGCAGCAATTAAGAACAGATACAAAAACCACTACATGTATACTTTAACTCTG
The DNA here is from genome assembly GCF_964273705.1 of Natrix helvetica. Taxonomy (NCBI): domain Eukaryota; kingdom Metazoa; phylum Chordata; class Lepidosauria; order Squamata; family Natricidae; genus Natrix; species Natrix helvetica. The sequence continues at coordinate 77,394,872 of NC_138552.1, forward strand.
GTCAAATAAAGTCACTTTATATTGGTCCCACTTTCTTTTTAAAAGCTTGATATTTAATCCCATCACATAATGTCCTGCAAGTTAGTTTCTTTTTTTTTGAAAAACGTTTTTATTTATTTTTAATTTTCAAAACAAACATAAAAATCCTCCTTCTTTACATACTGTAGAAAGTGTATCAGTTGGTTACAAATGGTTTTTGTGCATCTCTTCTACCATCATCAAGTATAATTCATATTAACTCTAGTATCTTAACTCAAATGTTTATACATATTACCATCATCATACCTCCACTTTTATTTTACTATAATTGTTTAAACGTCCTTCATCATAAAATATAGCAAAATTTAGTACACAACCACATACTGGCATTTCATTTACTTATTTATAAAATCCTCCATTAACATTAAATCCTTATATTCTATTCTAGCTAAACATCCATAATATTTAATAACAAAGTTTTCTAATCCTCCTTTCCAAATCACTGTTTACAATTTACATCCAGTTCCCTTATATAATACCCATACATATACATATACATATACATGTACATGTACATGTACATGTACATATACATATACATATACATACATATACACATACACACACACACACACACACACACACACACACATGTCACCGTGAAAGACCGAAATTGGTGAATGTCGACATTCACCGGTGAATGTTGGTGAATGTCGACATTCACCGGTGAATGTCGACACATACCAATTTCGGTCTTTCACGGTGACATATATATAACGAGTCAGCGTAACACTTTACTTTTGCTTTTCAATTCGCGGTCCTGGAAACTACTCGTTCTAACCGCACAGGATCGCAGGTTTAAAAAAAGAAGAAGTCCGCGAATAGAAGACGCTTAAAAGGAAGCGAGGAGCCGAGGTATTAGGGTAAGGGTATTAGGTTAAGGGTGTCGAGAGGATAAGGGTATTTAGCAAATATTTCGGACATACACCAAGCGACTATGTGAATGTCAACATTCACCGGTGAATGTCGACATTCACCAGATTTCGGACTTTTACAGTAACATATATATACATATACATATACATATACATATACATATACATATACATATACATATACATATACATATACATATACATATACATATACATATACATATACATATACATATACATATACATATACATATACATATACATATACATATACATATACATATACATATATATATATATATATATATATATATATATATATATATATATATATGCTGGTTTTGTTGTATTCGGGTCTTTTCCCGTGTAAGGTTAAGGTAATCATCATTATCCTTTCTTTATTTGGCTATATCCTATATCATAACATTTCCCCCCTAATGATCAAAACTTAACTGTGTCTAATTTAGTTCTTTTTTTATTGCTATTATTATTATTGACCTTTATATATAATCCAAAAGGATTTCTAGTCTTCCCATCAGGGGTATCATTCAATATTTATATCCAATTGTTGCTTATCATAACACTACACATTGTATACAGTATTATCATTATCAACTTTTTATTTAACTATACCTATTATCACTAAATTTCACTAGGTTTAGCTAGTAATTTTAAATTATACTCTTCCATCTATCAACCTGTATCTTTCCAATAACAAAACAATCTTATGTCCTCTGCCATTTGTGGTATCAATCTTCTGAGCTTCTTCTTGATCAGTTTTGTATGGACTACTCCTAGCAACTCCTTGCTTGTAAGATATCTCATATAATCCTGATGCTCTCTTTCTGTTTCTTTATTCTGCTTATCTTTAATTGTCAGTAGTGTTATCCATATTTTTGCTGATAAAGTTTCATAGTCCATAAATTCTTTACCTTCTTCTTCTTCTTCTTCTTCTTCTTCTTCTTCTTCTTCTTCTTCTTCTTCTTCTTCTTCTTCTTCTTCTTCTTCTTCTTCTTCTTCTTCTTCTTCTTCTTCTATATCTTGCCCTTTGAAATAGATTTCCTCTCCATTTATTTCATCTTTCAATATTCCATTCTTTGCATTTTCAAAAACAAACCAATTGCCATAAATATCAGTTTTAATAGTTTAATTGCTTTATATTCATTTTCCACTTCAATTCTTTGGATTTTAATCCCCTCATTTTGCATTTGGTGAACATCATAAAATTTTTCATCACATTTTTCTGTTAGCTGTTCCAAATATTCCAGTTGCTGTTCAATTCTCTCATTTATATTTGTTAGTTTTAGTAATTCTGAAAATATTGTCTGCAAGCTTACAATCTATATTTTCTTGACATTCTGCCATCTTAAACAAAAGTGCTCTCGCTTGGAAGATTTTTTAAAGTTAAAACATGGATTCACAAAAGCCATTTCCCCCCCTCTTCTCTGGTTGAAAACATGCTTCAAAGGGACATTTGGCTTACCCCTATCGCTCTGTAACAAGCCGTCAAAACAAACCGTGAAGAAAGGGAAAAGTTTCGCTTGAATACACAAAGCTCCAATCAACAAAACCTCCCACCACATAGCGCTTTTAAGAAATTTCTTTTTTTTAATATCTATTTTGTATTTCAAATTTAAAAAAGAGGTCAAGTCTTTAAATGAATTTAAAAAAATACAGCGATGAAAGAGGAAAACTTTAGTCTATAAATCACAGAGAGTCACAGAGAAAAAAAAGTAGAAAAAGAAGACTTGATCTGTCCATTTTAAAAAGCTTGTAAAGATTCCATCCATGAAGATAGCATATAAAGAAATGGGATAACCACTGTCCAAAACCATTATAGGTTTAATTTCGCTGCTCAATTCTTCTATTCTTCAATTTAAATCAATTTTTAAGTTTTTATAGGCAGTCTCTCTTTTAAAACAATAAAGATTCCTCACCAGCTGGAAACACTTTCACTTTCCATTCCTTCTGTTTTGGGGCCGCCCCGACTTCATCAGCCTTGGCTGGATTTTTTGTTACCGACTTGAAGAAATTTCTCTTGCTTCTTTTGGGGATTTTGCCCAAGATCAGCAAGACGTATTCTTCCTGTTCACTGTCTCTTTGGGACAGTTTAGATCCGTTTGGACCCTCCCAGTGGCAAAAGTGTCGACTGCGATTTCAGAGCATTGAGATAGCACGTCGTGCCATCGTGACTTCGGCCCCGCCTCCCTCCAAGTTAGTTTCTTATTATTATTTTTTATATATCCTTTAGGAACAACTTCTGTAGTGTAACATATCCAGGGGTGGGATTCAGCCAGTTCAGACTGGTTCGGGCGAACCAGTAGCTCCGACGATCAGCTGGAGAGCGAAATGGTTCGCTCTGAAGATCAGGTGGGCCTGCCCACTCACCTCTGCACTTTACTTACCTGTATCCTCTCAGCTGATTCACATAGCAAAACAGATTGCCGCGCCTTAGTTGTGTTACTCCCCAGAAGTAACATGAAAGGTACATTTTGTTGAAACTGTGCATGTGCGTAGAGCGTGTGTGTGTGCAAAGCACACGATCACCCAACCGGTTGTTAAACCAGCAGGATCCCACCACTGCATATCTCCTCTGTAAATCCAAGATAAGAACACTTTCCAGATTATTATTCTGATCTTTTATTTGTAAGTCCACTTTAGTTATTAAAACATCAGCCAGTTTCAAATGTAAAGTAATTGTGGCATCTTTTTCTATATCATTCTTACAGTCCAACATTTTTAAATCCATTTTCAAATTCACAACTTTTTCCATATCACTCTTGTAAACTGGGCTTTTTTAACATTTTCAAATCTAAAAACAAATCAGGCTCAGTATTTATTTATCCAGTAAAATCTATTCTTCTTCTATGTCCTCTGTTAATTCCATCTTTGGAGTATCAGACAATCTTTTAAATAATTGCTTTCAAACAGCCTTAATTTCTTCTAAAGTCAAATAGCTTTGTTCCATTGTATTAATGGGTCTCTTCTTCAACTGAAATTATTAGTTCTCTCTAGTTCCCTTTGGTAAATGCCCCCTCTTATCATATGTTTATCTTCCAATCAATAAAATTTTCCCACGGGAGGATTCAGTTAATTTCAGTCTTCATATATTATTATTTCAAGCCCACCTAGCCCTTTAAATTTCCAAAATCAATATTCTAGTCTGCTTTTGCTGTTTTCCAAAAATAAATGTTTTTCGTTTCAATCCTTAAACTTACATAACTTCTTTCATGCAGAGTAGAAGGAAATTATCCTGGTATGAAGAAAGTTGCTTTTCAAGAGGTTTGTAAGATGCAGAAAATCAAGAAGAATCTACTTCCTAAAGTATTTAAGAGAGGAAGTAAGTAAATCCAGTGTCTGTTTTTACCAGACTTAGGTAAAATCATTTTTCCCTCACTCCATTGGATAAGCACCAAACATTCAGAATCAGGTTCCAACATTTAAGCTGCATTATACTGGGAAGGATCATCTATATTGTTTCATTTCATTTCTAACTAAATTGTTTTTCCACTTGCTAGAACATGTATGTCTTTTCATGAAATGAAACACTTTCCTTCTCAGATTCTACATTTGTAATTTTAGCATAGAACTTTGCAGCCCCAGTCCATCACATGTTTATTTTGTTTGTTTGTTTATTTATTGTGCCACCAGACTCGAACTTTTGGGCTTGGACCACCTAGAACTACTCCGCCTACAGTCCGACTTAAGCATAGTACACAAAATTATTTGCTACGACATTCTACCTGTCAACAACTACTTCTGCTTCAACTGCAATAATACATGAACACACTACAGATACAAACTAAAGGTAAACCGCTCAAAACTCGATTGCAGAAAATACGACTTCAGCAACAGAGTAGTCAATGTCTGGAATGCATTACCCGACTCGGTTTTTACATCCTCAAACCACCATAACTTTAACTTTAAAGTGTCTACTCTTGACCTCACCACATTCCTAAGAGGTCAGTAGGGGCGTGCATAAGTGCATCAACATCCCTGTCCTAATGTCTCCATTTACTGGTACCCATTTCCCGTGTTTATGCCCATTTTTATTCTTATTCCCGTTATCTTGGACATGAGTGACAAACTAAATAAATAAATATTAAGAAAAAAAATTTATGGACACTCAGCTCACTCACAATGACTCCATGCTTATCGAAGTAAAACCCCAAATACAAAACCTTCCAAAACAACAATCAAACAAATCACCAGGGGGCTCCTAGTCTGTGGGCAAAACTGTATCTTCAAAAACAGCATCGAAGTGGGTCCAATCTTATCTCTGTGGGGATGATGTTCTACAGGGAGGGAGTCACCACAGAGAAAGTCTTCTTCTTGAGCCCACTAGATCAGTGGGTCTCAACCTTCCTAATGCAGTGACCCTTTAATACAGTTCCTCATGTTGTGGTAACCCACAACCATAAAATTATTTTATGTTTTCTGTATTTTTTTGAAAATATGTGTTCTCCGATGGTCTTGGGCGACCCCCAAAGGGGTCCCGACCCACAGGTTGAGAACCACTGCACTAGATGGACCTCCTTAAGAGATGAAACCATTACATACCCTGCCTCCTGCTCTGCTTTGTTATGTTGACTAGGCCTCAGTGGTTGATAGGAATATGGCTCGCACTTGGTTGTGTTGGATTTTCATTCAATGACTTCTTTCTCAAACAGGAATAATATTTCAAGGCAACTATATAAACTTCTTGTATAGCATAAGTTGCAATTAAGCTATTGGAAGAGTATAAATAAAACACCCTTATTTAGAGTGAAACTCAGAGTCACACAAAGCTATAGATAATGCAAAGAGGAAAATCTCACTGAAGTTGAATGTGTGAACCGCCATAACTTTAACTTTGTTTTTGTCCCTTGCTGTGAATCTCTCAAAAATATCTAGACAAAGAAGACGAACTGAATTTTTTTCAAGCAAATGGCTGACCTTTCCATCACAGAATGAAATACCATATTACTAAAATAAGGACACTTAGTATGAAGAAATAACCACTAATCTATGCCTCCATTTGAAGCAGGAACAGTAGTTTTCACTTTCTAAAGCAACTGTTTGGACCCACTCCAAGGCTATAAAATAATACGTATAAGAACAAATACAGTAAATTGTCACTTTTCCTTCCCACTTATGTATAAATTTAAACCAAATAACAGCAATGAGAATGGGCAGCTGGCCTTTTAAGCTGCCAGCTCTGATAATGCTTCCACAAAATAAAACTTTACTCTCGTCCCTTCCTCCTCCTTACCCAGTTATTTCTCCTCTCCCTGCCCTCCCAGCTTCGCCCTAGTTTTGTTTTGTTTCTTCCAAGTTGCATTTTCAAGTAAGTGAACCATTTAAAAATGAAACACTGCAATGATGAACGGAGTTGAGCAGAACACAGCAACAAGCCTAGAGCAACACAGAGACTTTTAATTTTTTTTCCCCCTGGCTCCCATCTCTCTTATGTCTGTCGGTGATGGATGAGATGGCCAAAAAACCCGAAAGGACTGGGGAAGAGGAAGGGAGGGGAAACATTTCTGAATGCTTAAGGAGCTTGTTGTCAGTGCAAAACAAAAACAAAAAAAAATACCCCCACCATAACAATCGGTATATGTATTGAAGGACTGAAAGGTCAAAAGGGGCTCTCTGACTTCTAGCCTTCCATTTTTTTCCCCGCCATCCTTTTGAAGAAGGAACAAATGGAAGCTGTTTAGTCTGAAATTTGACAAAACATAGCTCCTCATTTGTAAAGTCGACATGTGTACTGTGCTGTTCCAATTATGTTCCATACCTAATGGTGTGTTTTCAGCCTTTCAGGGTTTTTTTTTAAACTTTCCGGAGTACTACATAGAAAACAAATCTAATGCATACTAGGAGGAGGGGGAAATAGATGTACTTATTGTATTAGAATAAGAATGGCAGGGTTACATTTTTTAAAAAGGCAGGAACATCTTCAGTTGTGATATACAGATGGTCCTCAGCTTACAACTGTTCATTAAGGGATGGTTTGAAGTTACAGCCGCACTGAAAAAAGTGACTTTAAACTGGCCAACACACTTGCGACCATCACAGCCTCTTCATGCTCATGTGATCAACATTTCAGGGTTTTGGCAACCTGAATAAATGCATTTATTTGCATTTATTGCAGGTTCCCAGGTAATTTAGCTGCCATTTGTGACCTTCCCAGACTGCTTCTGAGAAGCAGCGTCTATGAGGGAAGCTGGATTCACTTAATGATAGCAGAATTCACTTAAAAACTGCAGTGATTCGCTTAATAACTATAGCAAAAAGTCATACATTTGGGCATGATACCTTAGCAACCATCTTCCTTAACATCACAAATTCTGGTTCCAATTCTGATTGTAAGTCAAGAATTATCTGTGCTGTAATTCATCTATCACCACTATGTTGCTTGCAGCTGTTCAAAGTTAGTTCTAAAATACTTGGAGGATCATAGGTTATCACCCCAAATGCAAACTAAGGAGTCGAAGGGTGTAGCAGCAATAGGGAGCAGAATTAATTAACCATTCCATATAAATGTTACTTACAAAATTAAGGGAGTTAAGACTATTTGCTCTGCACTTTTCTTTTGCAACAAATATGATTAGGGGACTAATCATATGAAGAAGGTTACAGGAACTCGGTATGGCTAGCATAGTCAAGAGGAGGGACACATGAAAGCAGTGTTCCAATACTGTCACAAAGAGGAGGAGGTCAACCTGTTTCCCAAAGCACCTGAAGGCCAGACAAGGAATAATGGAGGGAAACTGATCAACTAGAGATTCATCCTAGAAATAAGGAGAAATTTTCTAGCAGTGAGAACAATCAACCGATGGAATAGCTTGCCTTCGGAAGCTGTGGGAGCTTCATCACTGGAGACTTTCAAAAAGAGACTGGACTGCCATGTGTCAGAAATGGTGAAAGATCTTCTGATTGGGCTGGGGGTTGGACTGGATGACCTACAAGGTCCCATCCAACTCTGCTAATCTGTTAAGAATACACACACACACATATTAGTCTGAAGCGTACTCTGGTCTATACTAATTTTTTTTCGCTACATATTTTAAATGTGTTTTTTTCTAAACCAAGTAAGTTTGGCAAACTTCTTTTTTTTTTTAACAAAAGTTTTTATTGGTTTTTCAACATTTATAGGGAAAAGGGTAAATGGACAGGTATACAAATTATGGCAGTTGCAAAGTGTGACAGGCGCCCCTCTCTCCATACTCATAGTATACATTTATATATAATGCATTGGTATATAATTGATTACAATCAGCATATTAGTTCTATTACTAAATTCAATCAGATTAGACATTACAGTATAAAATCCAGATATAATTCCATTATCACTTTCGGTCAGTTTATAATAATATGATTTTCTTGTTTATTTTTGTGATCTGAGTCTTCTTGCTATTGCCCCATCTCCCTCCACTGGCAGAGCTCTGGCCCCTCCCGTGTCCTGCGTGTCCGCTGTAGTGTCTCGTGTTTTTTCTAGGAGTGTTCTGTTTTTTTCCATAAAGGCCTGCGCCTCTATGGGTGAATTGATTCTAATTCTTGTCTCCTCCCAGAATATCAGCATACCTTCAGGCATCAACCATCTAAACCACACCCCTTTCTGGTATAATTTATTCGCTAATTGCGAATAATTCTTCCTTTTTTCTCTAATCTTCTTAGGGATCTGCTTCAGAATGGTTATCTCCATATCATGGTATGTCAATGCTTGCCCCCTTTGTACACCCAGAATTTCATCTCTTGTGCTTTTTCTAAGAAATTTAATGTGAACCTCCCTGGGTACATTGTGAGTTCTAGCATAAGCTGAGTTCACTCTATAAACCAGGTCTATACCCCACCCCATCTGTTGTTTTTCTTTGTGTGTGTAGTCAGCCAGGATGTTTATCATGATGTCCCTTATGTTTTCCCCATCTTCTTCTATAACATTTTGAAATCTAAGGTAATAGGACATTCTCTCAAATTCTATTTTCATCTGTTGGATGTCAAGATCTTTGTTCCCTTTCTGCACAGCTTCTACCCCCCCCCCTCACCTCCTCCACCCCCCCTTCCACAAGATTCAGTCTTTGTGAGTTCTTATATATTTGGGCTTGATTTTCTTTAATTTCATCTTTCATTTCCCTTAGCTGTTTCTTGATTTCCTCCTGGCCCTGTAAAATTTGTTGAAGCATTTGTTGAAAGTCCATCTCTGTAGTCTTATGTTGCATCAGTTCTGTTATCTTTGACTGTGTGGCTGGACTGGATGTTGCGGATGTTGGAGCAGAAGTGGCAAAACCAGGTTTTCCAGGAGGGGGTCTTTTGGATGCCATCCTTTATAACGTTAGAAGTTCAGTCCAAATATGAAGTAAACAGTTAGAAAAGAAGGGTAGCCAGGTGAGTTCCGGGAGCAGAAGAACCAGGCAGAAGAGAATCTCTCCAATAAGTCTGGCAATAGATAGAAAATTTCCCCTAGAAAGTTTAAAAAATACCAATCCACAAGAGATTCCTCTGGGAGACACGGAGACAAAGACCGGAAGCCTGAATTTTAAAGGTGGAGTCAGGTTTCACAGTTCATAAAGACAACGGAAGTGTGCCATCTTGCCCTGCCAGTTTTGGGCACAGAGGCATAACAAAGTTTTAAAAAGTTCCAAAAGTCCTCAAATCACTGTAATATGTAGGATTAAATTGAAAAGAAAATCATCTCAGCCTGAGTGAGGCTTCATTCGTTGGCTCTCCCCCCTCCTCCTTCCCCGGGGGCTGAGAGCAAAATTGTTCCTCGCCGCTTGTCCAAGGGGGGGGGAAACCCCTCCCTCCAGCCGCACCTCCAAAATGCTCCGAAAGTTATTTTAAAGTTTTAAAAAGCTGAGTAATTCTTCATGCAGAATAAGGGATGAAGAGAGAAGCAACCTCACCGCACTGCAGCTGTTTCCTTCAATTGTTGCATTCTCCGGTCGGCTTATAGCGAGGCGCGAGGCGCAGGAACGCGAAGCGCCCTCCGAGCTTGCTCCCCGGTGCCTTGGGCGCACGAGAGACCTCCCGCCGGCTGCCGCCGCTGCAGGAGTCCTCCGTGATGCCGCCCCTCCGGCAGGACCCATCTGCGGGGTGTCCTGTGCCCCCCAAGGAGTGGGGAAGCCCACTGGGGAGCCGGAGCGGGCAAAGAGCTGCCCGTCGCCGCCGCCGCCGGAACCGGAACTCAGTTTGGCAAACTTCTTAAACTAAGGCTTAGTCTGCTTATTCAGAAATACCCTGTGGTCTGGTTGTGATAATAGATGTACTGCTGTCTATTGTTTTCAATTCTGTCTTGATCTGGTCTGCAATGTTATTCCTGTAGATATGTGTTGAACTTACTCTCTTTTGAACCAACTAAAAAAACTCTACATTCTTTATTCATTACATATTCCATCTGTGTGAGAATAGGGATGAAACCCCTCCAAATTATTTGGGTAAATTGGATGAGGTTATATGAGGAACCTGATAGACTCCATCTTGAATATCTGATCAGCAAGCAAGCTTTTCTGGAAAATCACAGCTTGGAGCATAATCAGAAGGTTACAGTGACCTGATCAGAAGGTTACAGTAGCCTGATCTCTCCCTTTGTAACAGGGAGTAACAGGACATGTTTTTCAGGAAGCTGGTAATGATCTTATTGTTTAGTTGTTTAGTTCTGGGAAAGCGAGGCCTTTGGGGCTTCTGAACACATATGTTTTTGGAACATTTGGGGAATTTCCATGTACTTTTCATATTGTATTTTGTGCATGCAACTTATTTTTGTATCCAAGTTATGACGCATATGATACGTCATTTTGTGTATTTAAGGTGCGCCTATGTACCTTGTAGCTATTCTCATTTGCATGGGAATCCACTTGCGTAAGTGTTATAAAATAGATGTTTTCTGTTGACCATACTCTCCTTGAGCATTTCTTTGATATGTAGAAAATATATCTGGGATATTTTTCTCACAATCTGTTTTTTTTAAGTGACTCTCTCGCAGCATAGCATAGGACCTTTGTGGCAGGTCATACATTGTTTGCAATTTTGTAGTGGATAGTGATGATGGATCAGCACTAGAAAATAAACCATAAACTTAAGCTCCATTTACCTGTTATTTTTCAGTAGAATCTGCACTGATTATAATTCTCTCCAATACTCAAATTGCAACCAGGCCAAAATGATTGCTCCCTTATTAAAGAAGGTAATAGCGGAGCACTGATTTGGATAAACTTGGAAGGAGCCAGTGGCTGGAGTTAAATTAAGTGCCTCTCATTATGTATCATTTGAAAATTGAGTCCACCCTGTCAGGAAACTACTGTGTACAAGACATAGTTAAACCAACTGTGTTCTGCCTTCTTTATTTTTTCCTGAAAGAGTTGGCAATCATATTCATGTCACCTGCATTTTGCTTCATTCTTCAGGATCTACATTGATTAGACAAACTAGCAAATAAGAGGAGAAATAAAAATGCATATTTATGGGCTTCTAGCCTTTTATATTCTCATTCATATTCTAAATCATGGAAATTTCAGCTGATCCTTTGATTCGGAGACTCCAGAATATTCATATAGCTTTTAAAAGTACTGAAACATCACAGCTTCAAGATAAACCAGGTTTTACTTTCACACTTCAGTTACTTTTTTGATCCTCACATCTTAAATAAAGGCTAGCAAAAGATAAACACAACACCAGGTTTTTGGTTTGGATCCAGAAAGATGATATCTGGGAAAGAGAACATATGAAAAATTTAAATCTTCTAGCTTATTGATATCTAGAACTACTGTCTACCATACAGATTAGTAATAGTGAGATTTGTTAGAATGCATGAAATTTGTTAAATTAGAATGATACAAAGTCGTGGCAATTGTTTCCAGAGCTTTGTGTCATTGTTAATGCAAAATAGATTTCAGCTTAATTGTGCAAGTCTTGGAGATAATTAGTAGAATTTGAATATAATATATATTCCAAATTTTACTAAGAGAGCCATATTGTGACAGATAGCAATAGTACTTAGACTTAAATACCGCTTCACAGTGCTTTACAGTCCTCTCTAAGCGGTTGACAGAGTCAGCCTATTGCTCTGAACAATCTGTGTCATTTTATCAACCTTGGAAGGATGGAAGGCTGAGTCAACTTTGAGCCGGCGAGATTTGATCTGCCAAACTGCTGGCAACCGGTGATCAGCAAAAGTAGCCTGCAGTACTGCACTCTAACCATTGTGCCACCACGGCTCTTGGATGTTAATAGGACTTTGGGCATTTTTGTAGTAGGCTACTTCATAGCGTAAGTGACTTCCTTCCACGTCTCTGTTTTCTTCTTTATATTATATGCTGAAGTAATTAATTTAAATGATAATATATATTGTATTTAAGTAGTGCGACCTTTTTTTATAAATATATTTCAGAATAGAATGTTTGAAAAACTGGCTTCTCTCTCCCTCTCTCTCTCTCCTTCTCTCTCTCCCTCTCTCTCTCCCTCTCTCTCTCTCCCTCTCTCTCTCTCTCTCCCTCCCTCCCTCCTTCCCTCCTTCCCTCCCTCTCCTCATGTCAGAAGCACAGAAGTTTTTCTTGGTTGATAGGATTAGCAGGTGACATTACTGTTGCCAGTGGTGGGATGCAAATAATTTAACAACCAGTTCTCTGTCCTAATGATATCTTCAAACAACCAGTTCACCAAACTGCTCAGAAAGTTAACAACCTGTTCTCCTGAACTGGGAGAACTGGCTAAATCTTACCACTGACTGTTGCTCTGGGGACATCTAGTTGGGGGCTCCTTTCATGCCTCTGGCAAGAGCTGAAGAACAAGAGCTCAATCCTGCCCATGGCAGGTCTCAGGTCTCGAACGTGAGCTTACTAACCTCCTGCCCAGCATCCCAACCACTCAAGCTATCATGCTCCCCTCCTATACCTTGAATCAGACATTTATAAAAATCAACATTAAAATATCAACATTGGTTTTATGATGGGAAGGGAGAGAATAAAAAGTCAATTCTCACTGTTTGGCTGAAAGGTAAATAAGGTCATGCCATTTAAAAGACTCACAAAAGACAAAATGGTTCAACCAGAAATGGTGATATCTAGATTTATTGATTTTGTTTTAATAGTTGAAAGTCTTTTATCTTGCTTCCTTCTGATGTAGGTAGTCCTCAAGTTATAACCATAATTGAGCCCCACAATTATAGTCATAAATCTTGATCATCTTAAAGCAGGTTACTGTTCTTACCCCCCTTCTTCTCTCGCCAACACAGAACACACTCCGGACCAAAACTACTTCAACAGGATTTATTGCACAGACAGACAGACAGATCCTTGGTAGCAATCCACCACGACAAGGCTCTCAGAACCCTCCGGCACAGAGACACGATAGCAGCTGTCCAGCATGCTAAGCTTCCAAGACAGAACTTTCCAAATAATTCCTTTGTTGACTTCTGCAAAGGGCGTATGCTCAATCAATCCTTTTATAGACTGAAGGGGAGTCTACTTATCAGCAGCTGAGAGCAATTACCACTGGTAACTGCACCTTTGCTCCTTGCGCCTGTGGGCGCAGCGATAACGGGCATCTAAGAACTCCCTGATTATGTCTGAGTCACTGTCCTGTGACTCCTCCCCACTGCTCCAAGGCATGGCATCCGGAGCCCCCCTCCTTTGGCTCTCACCACTGCTCCATGCCTCAGGCGCCTCCTGGTGGCTGACCAGACTCTCCGATCCCTGCTCAGAGTCAGAACCCTGCCCAGGGTCCTCCAGAGCCGACTCATAGGGACCCTCGCTCTCGGAGTCTGGTGGCAGCTCCAACGGCTCCTGCTGGGCCACAACAGATTACCATGTGACTTGAGCCAATTTTATGAAGTGTTTTTTTAAGTGCTCATTAACATGGCAGTCCTAAAGCAAATGCCACAATCATTAACCACCACTGCGGTCATTAAGTGAAGCCATTGTTCATTATGGGCCAGGTTTTGTAAAAAATCAGAAGTAAATATTGGTTTCTAACGAAACTGCCATAAATCATGGTCACGTGACCTCAGAGCATTGCAAACAACCATAAATATGGGCCAGTCACAGAGTGCCTAAAATGTGGCCATGTGACTGTAGGGCAGGGGTGAAATTCAGCAGGTTCTGGAAAACTGGTAGTAGAAATTTTGAGTAGTTCGGAGAACTGGCAAATATCACCTCTGCTTAGCCCCAGAATGGGGTATGAATGGAGATTTTGTGGTATCCTTCCCTGCCACACCCACCAAGCCACACCCACAGAACCGGTAGTAAAAAAAAATGAATTTCACCACTGCTGTAGAGAGGGATGTTGGAACATCAAAACCAAGTTGTAAATAGCTTGTAGTTGTAAGACAAGGATTACCTGTAGGAGATGCACTTTTCTCTAATCACCAACATAATTTTACCCCATATTTTTTCTCATCCATGTTTGTTTAATCAGGGAGAAAATCTATGTGGTCAGTAGGAATGTACAATGACTTGATGGTGCAAAATCAATCATCAATGATTGTTTGTGCTATCCTTTTCAGTATAAGCAAATCCCAAACAGAAACCAAAGCTGGTTTTCTCTAAAGTGGAATAATATGATGCTGAGCAGGGACGTGCGGTCATTGGAGGCAGGGGAGGCAGAGCCTCACCTCTCATCATGAAATAATAATATATAAAATAATAATATCCACGAGGGAGTTTCATATATATAAGAGGAAGAGGAGGGAGGAGGAGCGCGTGCGGGGAGGTGCCAGCTGGGCAACTGGCGGTGGCAGGAGGGTTCTCGGAAGCGCCAATAACCTTCCTGCCTTCGCTGTACTTTGTGTGCTCCTCGCGACTGCAATCGACATCCAGAAGTGGCAGGGGCTTGATGACATCGCCGCAGCTGCCATGCGCAGACGGACGGAGGTAGCCAGAGTGGCGCCAAGGCAGTCCGGCGGACGAGCGACCGAGGATCAGGCTGCCTGATCCTCCATCGCTCGCTCGCTCTTTCGTCCGCCTGGACCCCTCGGCGCCACTCTGGTTACCTCCATCCGGCCGCGCCCAGCAGCGACGTCAGCGACATCATCAAGACGAAGTGGCTTGGAGGCGAAGTGCTTTTCAGTGCTTTTCAGTGCTTTTCTGTGAGTCTGGCGTTTAGGTAGATAGCCGGATGTCCTAAATGCCAGACGCACAGAAAAGCATTAAAAAGCAGCTGCTGTTGGGGAGCGCGAGCCGGCGGAGCGCGCTCAGGAAGGCGGGGAATGGGATCACGCTCCGCAATCCCCAACAGCAGCTGCTTTTCTGTGCGTCTGGTGTTTAGGTAGATAGCCGGATGTCCTAAACGCCAGACACACAGAAAAGCACTAAAAAGCAGCTGCTGTTGGGGAGCGCGAATCGGCGGAGCGCGCTCAGGAAGGCGGGGAATGGGATCATGTGTGCTGGAGACTGAGGCAGCCTCAGCCTCCAGCATACATGGTCCCATTCCCGGCCTTCCTGATGACGTCACCAGCCTCACCAGATGTAAACCTCACCGCACGTCACTGATGCTGAGAGTTGTGTGAACTCTCTACATACAAATTATAAGTGCATACAATAAAACAGCTTTGTCCCAAATTCCAAAGGCTTTTGGTATGACCTTACTGCAATCTTCTCCACTCCAGTCTAGCAATCATTAGAAAATGATCAACACTAATTACAAGCATAAAGTAGAATCTCTCCTGGCACAATAAAAATACTGTCGGCAGTTTGGCCCTAACTATCTCTTAAGAGAAGCAGACTGAAATAGTTATTGGTCTCAAAATTCTCAACATATTTGAAAACGCTTGACTTGAATGACTGCTATGCCTAATCATCTTGCCTCATTTTATTATATGGTAGCAAAAGAACTGTCATTTGTGACCTGGAAGCAGAGAGCAATTTTGCTAGGAAACATTTGAGTGCACAACATGATCTACATAAACATATGCACCGTGTTTTTAAAAAAAAATGCTCATAGAAGAAGGCTGGAGGATGTGTTTTGTCCTCAGTGCAAGCAATGAAAGCAGGTTGAGCACTTTATTTCTTTCTCACGCTGCGGGAGTGAATGACAACCATTAGTGGAGATGGATGAAATAAATGGATGCTCTCAGGGCTACCATTGGGATGCTAATGAAAGCTGTTTCTTGCCCCTAGGAATTCCAGCCATTGGTAATCAAGCCTGATTCTACTTGCATAGCCATTTATTATTATTATTTTCATCATACTATTCCATTATTTATTTATTAGCGTGTGCTTACAATGTTTATCCACCAAAAGATCACAGCAGAGTAGAAGAAACAAAATATGAACATAATATATATATTATGGCTAATACATCTGCCTAATATGTAATACAGCCCACGTCTGAATCCCAGTAAGGGTACGGCTAGCTGATGAGAGCTAAATAGCTTGAAATAGATCTATACTAGTCTCCCTTTATTTATTTATCAGCACAAATATATATACACATACATACACATACACACATACATATACACATACACTGTATATATACTGTATATATGTTACTGTGAAAGTCCGAAATCTGGTGAATGTCGACATTCACCGGTGAATGTCGACATTCACATAGTCGCTTGGTGTATCCGTGAAAGACCGAAATTGGTGAATGTCGACATTCACCGGTGAATGTCGACATTCACATAGTCGCTTGGTGTATGTCCGAAAATTCCCTTATCCTCTCGACACCCTTACCCTAATCCCCTTACCCTAATACCTCAGCTCCTCGCTTCCTTTGAAGCGTCTTCTATTAGCGGACTTTTTTTTTTAAAACCTGCGATCCTGCGCGGTTAGAACGAAAAGCAAAAGTAAAGCGTTACGCTGACTCGCTACATATCTGTCACCGTGAAAGACCGAAATTGGTATGTGTCAACATTCACCGGTGAATGTCGACATTCACCAACATTCACCGGTGAATGTCGACATTCACCAATTTCAGTCTTTCACGGTGACATATATACTGTATATATACTGTATATATATATACTGTATATATATATACTGTATATATATATACTGTATATATATATATATATATATATATATATATATATATATATATATATATATATATATATATATATATATATATATATATATATATATATATATATATATATATATATATATATATATATATATATATATATATATATATATATATATATATTCGTAGATTTTCACGGGTGTAGGTATGCTGGTCTTATTGTATTTGAGTCTTTTCCTATGTAAGATTAACATTGTCTTGGCAACGTTTCGGCGAGGTCTCACTCGCCAGCTTCCGCTTTAAGCCCAAAACCCAGCCTGAAGATGGCGAGTGAGACCACGCCGAAATGTTGCCAAGGCATGACAATCTTACACGGGAAAAGACCCGAATACAACAAGACCAGCATACATACATACATGCATGCATACATACACACACACACACACACACACACACACACACACACTGGATACATACACACACAGACTCACGCTATCCTAATTTGTTGCTCTGATTAGTAGCCTAGCTACTGCAACCTTCCCAACTGAAATTTCCAGGTGCTTTTCAAGACAAGCTCGACATACAAACATTTCCATTTACTATTCTTATTCGTTTATTATTACCCTTGCTGGATTTAAAGGTCTGATTTTTTTTATGTTTCTGAAAGTAATATTCCTCTACAAAAGCATCTAAAGCATCTATATCTCTGCCTGACTACCAGAGCAAATAAAGACTATATTACACATGCTTTGTACTGCCCTTTTTATGGCAGACTAACCTAATAATGTCCCTTCTAAACAACAGGCCAGATAATTCAGAAAAGAAAAATTCTCTCTTCCTTTTTTAGTTGATAGGGCCTCTGAAGAAGAGTTGCTAAATACTGTTAAACCATTGGAGTTCATTATTTAATATTATAGTTACTCCGTGGCTGTCTTAATTAGGGATATTTTCGAGTTATGCTTATAACCATTGTTTTATTTCTCTGAATTTACATTGTTCTAATTATCTGCGGTCTTTTATGGTAAATGAAGAATAACCTCCATAGCCTAAATCACATACAATCAAGTATCTGTTCTCCAAACAGATCCTATCACTTCAGTAAATAAGTAACTGGCTTATTGATTAACTGACTGACCATATCAGAAAACATCATAGTATCGAGTAACAAAAGAATATTACTAGGCAGAAGAGTGAAGAACCTTTGGCAGAGTCCTTGATGTCTTTGAGGCAGTGACGTGCGGTGAGGTTTATGACTGGTGAGGCACTGACACAGTGCTGGGTTTCAAATATTTTTAGACTTGTGGACTTCAACTCCCAGAATTCCACAGCCAGGCATGCTCAGTTCCAATTTAAAGTGACAGCATTTGTTTTTCTCCTTTGCTCCTTCTTTCTTTTTCTTTTTCTTCTCCTTCCCCTCCTTCCTCCCTCTCTCCCTTCCTCCCCCTCTCTCAAACACACACACACACACACACACACACACACACACACACAGACAGAAGTTGGATTGGACTATCTCTCCTACCCCTTCCCTCTCTCACTCACTCTCAAACAAACCCCCCCACACACAAAAGTTGGATTGGATATCTTTTCCAGTGGCTTGAAAGCAGCTCCTCTGCCATCCCCCCCCCCATTCCCCTGCTGCCTTTCCCAAACACCTCCACCATTGCAAATGCAGCCTGCTGTCTGGGTGGGAAATGCCTGGAACACAATAAAGCCCACCCACCACCTCCTGCTGGCAGGCTGGGGTGAGAGGAGAGGCAAAGAAACTGGAGGGGAGCTGAGCCGAGCCTTCCAAAAGAAAGAGGCTGGGGGGAAGTGTGTGTACTACAGCATGGCTCTTTGCCTGGCTTCCTGCCTCCTCCTGTGGTCTCCTCAGTGCTCGCTTGTGCTCTCCCTCCCCAAGTGTAGTTTGATTGCAGGTGGAGCCACGTTGCCTTTTCAAACTTGTAATCAGTGAAGCTGGGCTAGATTTTTATATAGTTTTATCCAGCTGTGTGTGTGTGAGAGAGAAATGAATGGGGGCCTGGGGAGGAAGTCACTACACTTGGGGAGGGAGAGCACCAGTGAGGTTAAGCAGAGTCATCCACGGTGAGGCAGCAACTAGCTCAGCTTTTTCCTTTTACTTTTTTTTTTCATGATGAGATTGGTGAGGCTGCCTCACCTGACTGCACGTCACAGTATCCTTCCCCTGCCATGCCCACCAAGCCACGCCCACCAAGACACGCTCACCAAGCCACACCTACCAAGCCACACCCACAGAACCGGTAGTAAAAAAATTGAATCCCACCACTGGTGTCAGGTATCACGGACCCACCTAAACCACACTTTTCTTTGGGGCCATTTTGTCTTCCCTACCCCCAATTTCCAACTGTATTATGATCTTTCGTGGACCGAGTTGTGGCCACATTAGAGAACTTCTAAGGAAGGGAGAGGTTGGTTTCTTGGTTAGCCAGGTGGATCTACAGTGAGAAATGCAAACCGTACAAAGGGAGAAATGAAATCAAATGTATAGGAACATCCTTTCAGGCATGCCCAAATTTGGTTCATAAAGGTTATTGGGATTTTAATGGGCGTGTGGGTGTGTCATGTTACAGAATTAGAGTTTTCCCCATGTGTGGTAGACTTCATGTGTATACAGAACAACATGGCTAGCCAGAAATATTCCAGATTTTTAGCAGGTGTGATGGCAGTGCAGCATGGAGGTGGATGCCAGGAAGGGGAGGGTTGCATGTCAGAGAAGTAAGAGGCAACTCAGTCTGGATGTGAGAGAAAGAGGATGAGGACAAGGCCTTCCTAACAGTTCACAATCTAGATGCAGATAGATAGATGTAGTCCTCGGTCTGCCAAGATGAGGCAGCAACTAGCTCAGCTTTTTCCTTTTACTTTTTTTTTCATGATGAGAGTGGTGAGGCTGTGCCTCACTTGCCTCACCTGACTGCATGCCACTGCTTTGAGGCTACGGCCACTTTAAAATGCTATCTTGCAGTCAGTAGAAAAGCAGATCGGCACAATGTATAACTTGTGACATCATCAATGCCTGATGTCTAACCTGAAGAAAAAACGTTTTTTCTTGGCTACCCTAACATCACGGAATAATTTTTTACATTGAACCTTCTTCTGTGTTGGATTCCTTTCTTACTCAAATTTATTTTGATATATTTTCCCTTTAATGAGTGTTTGCAAAATAAATTCTCTGAATGAGGAACAATATTAGACAACAATCCATAAAGTCATAACCCGGCTGTATTTACATTCAACTAGCGTGCTCTATTATAAAATGATATTTCCAGTTGCACACACTTTTTATAAATACCTGGATGTTCTGCCTAAAAATATCCTATCCCTGAAGTCTGCCTCAAGCTGAATTATTTCTGAAACATTTCCACAAAAATAGTCACATCGTTTCAAAAAATAATAATAATAACATTAAAGACGAAATAAGTTGTTTTGCTTCTGATAATAAATTATTAACAACTGTTTGTCATGAATGCAAACATCATTGCACTTGGAAGAGAAGGTTTCTTATAAAAAGCTGTTTTTTGTGTCCAGAGGTTAGTTACTTAATGTTCTAAATTATATTTGCATGAGATGTTACGATCATCAAGTGATGGTCATACTCTACACAAACTGTCTAAATTGGTGTCAGTGGTGCAATGCTAATTACTCAAAATTGCCTGATTTAAACGCTTGATCTTATACCCTTAGTACATTAACCTTGGCTTATGGATTATAAACATTTCTTTCTTGGTTATAACATTTCTGCAGAGTAGAAGGATAATGTCTGCATTGTTACTAATGGAAACATTAGGTGCAATAGATCACTTCCAGTATCTGTGAAATTATAAACTCAACATTAGCTTATTCTTTAATCAACAAATAGACCCAAGAACACATTAATATCTGTTCATATAAATTCATCCATTCTGAGACATGCTAAAAAACAGTGGAGAGAAAGCAGACACATTTTGCTATTTTCATTTTTCTCTCTCCTTCTTCTAGGCCTTTCCTTTGAGTTTCTCAAAGTGAGGTTACAGTAATGGTTACCACTGAGATTGATTCTGAATAAACAATTCCAAATTTATCAGAATGCCACTGTCCCTCCTTACTAAATGTCTACACATTTCCATCTTCTACTGCTACGATGAAAAAATAAACAAACAGCCACCTTTCATGTTTACACTATTTCCTTTATGAGATCAACAGTGAAATACAGTGTCATGATCAGGAAAAAAAAAACCCCACCAGCCTTAATTCTTCTGGTCTATTTTTAATCAAGGCGCACTTCCCGAAATGAAAGCATTGCAAATCTTTTCTGAAGATGGCTTTCACACAATAATCATTCGATTGCTACTCAACTGCACAATTATTTAGCTATTTCCCAGTAAGACTATCTCCTCCGCTGGCAATTGTGGCTTGCTATTTAGCTGGTTTTGTTTTGTTTTGTTTTTTGTTACATTTTTAAAATGCTCTCTTCATTTCCATGGCAGCAAAGGCTTCAATACTTCTCCATTTATCAATCAAAATGTATTATTTCTCAACAAGGGTCTGTATGAACAAGAAACTTATTACGTCACAAGAGGCTGATGAACAGTAATTAACATAATAAATTCATGCTGTAGGTAAATCCAAAATATACAAACAGAGCTGATGTTGATTACCATTTGCTGAAATCTAATCTATACCTCTTTAGATATATGCAACATTGAGGATTGCATAAGGGATTTGAAGAATTGTCTATTTTAGGTTGAACTGTTTTCTGGTCCAATGTATCAAGCCAGGCACAGCTTGGCATAATTAAAGTTATGGCACAATTTTGGCTAACTAATATATTAAAATGCATCTTAAAGCAAACAGATTGAGGTATGCACACAAAAATGTGCAAATAAATAAATGTAGAGATAAAATGTAGTTCCCATCAATATGCAAATTGTCATGCAGACTATTTTAAAAATACAGATTGCCATATTGGAATGAACTGGTCAAGGGGACTTGAGCTTCAAAGGTCAAAGACCCATAAACACATTAACACTGAAAAGAAGACTCTTTTTGCTGGCCTGTGATGCTAATAAAGGTAGATTGATTGGTTGATTGAGTGATTGACAACACTCTGAAGGGGGAAACCTCCACAGAACAGACTGAATCTTTGGAAAGATGTGGCAAGATTCAGCTTCAACCGCAATAATACACAAGCACACAACAGATATAAACTCAAGGTAAACCGCTCCAAACTTGATTGCAGAAAAGACGACTTCAGCAACAGAGTGGACAATGCCTGGAATGCACTACCCAACTCTGTTGTTACATCTTTAATCCCCCATAACTTTAACCTTAAACTGTCTACTCTTGACCTCACCCCATTCCTAAGAGGTCAGTAGGAATGTGCATAAGTGCACCAGCGTGCCTAACATCCCTGTCCTACTGTCTCCGTTTATTTGGACTCATTTCCTGTGTTCTTATTCATGTTTATTCTTATTTCTGTTATCTTGTACATGAGTGACTAAATAAATAAATAAAAATAAATAAAAATTCAAGCTCTGCCCATTTTGTTTAGAGATTGATCTTGCATAATAGTTAAAGGGGCAGGGATTTGATCAAAGTTCTTCAGCTACCATTTTCCTTGTTTTGACTCTGTCCTGCAACAACATTGATGACATCTTATACAATAATACAATACAATAGCAGAGTTGGAAGGGACCTTGGAGGTCTTCTAGTCCAACCCCCTGCCTAGGCAGGAAACCCTATACCGTTTCAGACAAATGGCTATCCAACATCTTCTTAAAGACTTCCAGTGTTGGGGCATTCACAACTTCTGGAGGCAAGCTGTTCCACTGATTAATTGTTCTAACTGTCAGGAAGTTTCTCTTAAAATGGATGCAATCTATCCACCCACCTATTTGATCCCAAGGGTGCTAAAGATTTGTGGTTATTGCATTTATTGCTTTAATTTCAGACATCGATGTAATATTTTCATCATATGGACTAAGTTCTCTTTCAGGGAGATAAATGGTTCAGAAATGTGAAAACTACATAAATAAAAATAAGTACATTAGATTTTAAAAATCTGATTTACCAAAAGAGATCTGGTTTATAACCTGACTCCAGATAACGTTATTTAATGTCTTTATGAGGATAAGAGAAACACACCAAAGAAGTTGGAAAACAGATGATTTTCATGCTATTAAGCAGCGATATCCTAGTTCTGCACTCTTCTTTGCAGGAAGAATTGAAGCCACTAAAACAGTTTCCCCTACCCAGAAAAGAAATCTTTCATTGATGGTATTAAAGTATCCTGGGAAATTAAATGCAGTGAACAGCACAAAATTTTATACAATACAATACAATAGTAGAGTTAGAAGGGACCTTGGAGGTCTTCTAGTCCAACCCCCTGCCTAGGCAGGAAACCCTATACCGTTTCAGACACATTTTCCTTGTCCTTTTCTACTCACAAAAAAATTATTCACAATACAAATGCTTGCTGGTACCAAGGATACAGGTGTAGGTAACCCAAATGCTTTATTACTTCACTAACTCAAGCATCCCAGGAGAAGGAATATTAGCTGAGAGTTAATGAAATATAGAAATCCAGGACAAATTGTTCAGTTGTGCTGATATGGTTTTTCTGCTTCTTTTGGCCTTAAAACTACAACCAAGACATCTGCACGATTAAGCTGTGGCTATTATGGGATTGCCTGCATGTGAAGTCATTGCCAAGTGTCTGTATCATGCTTCCACAATGTGCTCCAGGTCGGCCATCTTTTATCGGGTGATGAGTTGACACAATAAGAAAATGCTAGCTTTGGTAGTGAACACATACTACCATTGGCTTGCTACAGTTCTGTCACGTAGGAACGCCAAACCTAATCTCTTGATTGATTATGTGAATTGATGCTGTGTCTAAATGGGAAAAGGAGCACTAAATTGCACTAATTGAAGCTAAAGTCAGGTGCAGTTGGAAGGCTTGATTCCCTTCTGTTGCCTGTTGATTCATTGACTTACCTGTGTTAACTTGCTGTTGCCAAGTTGACTCACAGAATGCTAATGTTTCCTGTCCTGCTGCTCTCTCCATCTGTTGGCTGGCCAGCTTTTTCCTCCAATTTCCCAGTCTTTTCTTAGGAAGTACTACCATCTCTGATCTTTGATCAAATCATAGCATGCTTCTGCTCATGGCAGCTTTTAATAATGCAGTAATTCTTGCAATATAGGAAATACGTAGAAAAAGAAATATCCTTCACACTGACACTTTTAGGTAGAAAAAACAACATCTCACATATTTATTGGCTCTGAACACCTATGGTGTGAATCTTGAGAAAAAGGTCTCATTCTTATTTGTTAGACATTCATACTTAAAAGGAAAAATATTGTTTCTTTATCAAATTTTAAAAGTGCCCACAACTCTGGGCAGTGTACAAATAAAACATTGAAAATGTGAAAGCAGTGTATAGACTTTTAAAAGAGGCAAGCAATGTCAAAAATTAATTAAAAGGCAATTAGGGTGCTTTCAAGGTGCCAACCAGCCCCATGGCTGCGTGTTTCTCTGTACGCCTCAAGCAAGGCCGTAGAGCCATGTTTTCGCAAAATGAAGATTGACATTCTATTGTCAACTCAAGGAACAGTGTCCATATTGTAGCTGTGCAAGTTAGGGCAGATTTTGTTTATCACTTAGGTAATTCATAACCACTAAATTTCTACCTGTACACTCAAAAAACTAAACCTCAGAACTACATTTCTAAAGAAGGACTGACCCTTTTGCATACTGTACTACTTACTCTATACATTTTTGCAATAAACCCTTGATTTATTGGGAAAGGAGAGAGGGAATGGAGAGGAATGGGATAGTTAGATTAGCTGTTGTGTTTTAATGGGAAAAATCAAGCAGAGTTTGAAACTACATAGAAGTTGCTGATTATTGATGATGTTATAATGAAAGTGTTAGAGTGTGCAGAGCTGGACAAATTATAAAAGAAATAAAAGAAAAGGAGGAAACAGAATATTATATGGTATGGAATGAGTGGTACAAATGGCTAGAGGACAGGTGTAAAGCTTAAGGAAATGAAGAAGACACAGAAGTTATAAATCAACTCTCTCAAGAGAGAGAAGAAAAAACTATTCGCTACTAGCGAAGAAATTATACCAGAAAGGGGTGTGGTTTAGATGGCTGATGCCTGAAGGTATGCTAATTTTCTGGGAGGACACAAGAGTCAGAATTAATACAACCATAGAGGCTCAGGCCTTTATGGAAAAAAATAGAGCACTCCTAGATAAGCCTGACGACACTACACCAGACACACAAGACACGGGAGGGGCCGGAGCTCTGCTGGCGGGGGGAGAAGGGGCAACATTGAGAAAACTCAGATCACAAAAATGAACAAGAAAATCTGTTTGATGTAAAGTGATTGAAATTATTTGAAGATAAAAGTTTATATGCTGACAAAATATCATCGATTTGTAATAATCTAATGTATTAATAAATGAAATGTATGAGTACGGGGGGAGGGACCACCTCCTGCATATTGTAACTGCCAAAATTTGTAACTTATTCCACTACCCCTTTCCTTGTTTATTTTTTTAAAAACCAATAAAATTTTGTTTAAAAAAGAAGAAGTTATAAATCAACAATGTAGGTAGAGATGAACAAACATGTATAAATGGAAAGAAGGATTGTAAATTAAGGACTGTATTTATTTATTTATTTATTTATTTATTTATTTATTTATTTATTTATTTATTTATTTATTTATTTATTTATTTATTTATTTATTTATTTATTTATTTATTTATTTATTTATTTATTTATTTATTTATTTATTTATTTATTTATTTATTTATTTATTTACTGTGCTTCTAGACCGCCCCCTCTCCCAAAAGGGACTCGGGGCGGTGTCATATGTATAGACTACATATATAGTCACTAGTATCATATGTATAGACAAAGAGAAACTGAAATAAGGGGGAGGGAAGTATATTTACAATGGATGTATATCAAGGTGTTAATGTTGTATAGAAAAAAATTGCAAAAAATATGTTTCTTTTTGTCTTTTTTAAAAAACTTTTCAATAAAATATTTTAAAAAAAGAAAAAGAAATTGCTGATTAAAGTTGTCCATTTAGAAGAGAGAGCATCCTTCAAGCAGGAGAGGCAGGATGAGACAATGGTTCCTTCAAGGAGTAAAATAGCCTGGCCTCCAACCTCTATGTAGTATCAGTTATTGATGAGGTCTGCTGCTGCTGAGCTAGAAAAAGATTACTTTGACTGTCTATGAAAAGTGACATCCTGGGAATGTAGTGGTGAAGAGCCAGTCAGTGGAAATGTTGCATGGGAAGAAAGAGCAGGGAGTTATGACTCATCTTCTATTTAGACCTTGTCTGTTTATCGTAATGTGTTACAATGTGATGATCAAGCAGTGACAACATAAAAGATTAGCCAAATGAAAATCCACCAAACATGTAAGTTGGTTCTGACTGAAATCGTATACAGCATAGATCCGTGATGGCGAACCTATGGCACGCGTGCCACAAGTGGCACGCGGAGCCATTTGTCAGGGCACACGAGGCGCTGCCCTGTTAGCTGCCCAGCGCGCATGCGCACGCTGCCCAGCTGAGTTCACCTTTTTAAAAGCTATTTTTCGCCTTCCCCAGGCTCCAGAGGCTTTATAGGAGCCTCAGGAGGGCGAAAAGAGCCCCCCCGGAGGCTTCAGGGACCGTCCCTGAAGCCTTCGGAATGCTTAAAACCACCCTCCGAGCAAACCGGAAGCGTTCCGAAGGCTTCAGGGACCGTCCGAAGCTTCCCTGATGTCTTCGGAGCGCTTAAAACCACTCCCCGAGCAACCCAGAAGTCACTTCCGGTTTGCTCAGAGGGTGGTTTTAAGCACTCCGAAGGCTTCAGGGAAGCCTCTGGACAGTCCCTGAAGCCTCCGGAGGGCCTCCGGGGGGTCAAGGGAGGCTCTTTTCGCCCTCCCCAGGCTCCTATAAAGCCCCTGGAGCCTGGGGAGGGCAAAAAAAACATGTAAAAATGGGGGGGTCGCGCGTTTTGCATGCATGCGCACTGGGGTGGTCACATGTTGCATTATGGGTGCGGCACGCCCGCACTCAACCCCCCCTGCGCTCCCCCCACTTGTGGCACGCGAGCCAAAAAAGGTTCACCATCACTGGCATAGATTGACCAGAAAGTTTGTCTAGATTTTCTCAGTACATTTAGGACTGGAGTGTTAGTAATTTAATTTTTAAAAAATTTTGTAATTTAACTGAGGGTGTTTTAAATAGCTATTTTAATTGTATTTTTATATATATTTTATGAGTGTTACCTCCTCCAGGTATATGTATGTGTATGTGTTTATTTGTATTTGTATATGTATTTTATATGTATATTGTATGTGTTTTATTGTACGCCGCCCCGAGTCCGCTTGGAGAGGGTGCGGCTAACAAATTAAATTTCATTCATTTCATTTCATTTCACTAATTGAACTACAAAACAGATTTTGGTATGCCAAGATTCTAACTGAAACCAATAGAGAAATGCCTGAGCAAAATAACAGTTACTTCAGTGTAGGTTTTCATTAAATTCCTCCCTCTTTGATAGAGTGTTACATGAATAAAGTATGAAGTCATGTTTTATTCTTGAACGACCCATGCAGATGTTTGCAACAATCTAGCTGAAAAAGAATGCTAGAGACATGAGATCTATCTAGCTCTTTTTCTTTTTTCCTTTGCTAAAGAACATTGAAAAGGTATGAGGGAAAATAGTTTGGAGCAATTTGCATTCTTATCTGTTTGGGTAAGCCAGGCAGCATTCCTATAAACAAACACGGCATTATGTAGAGAGTCTTCCATTTTTAAATATAATTGTATTGAAGACATTTTAGTAAGATAAAAATAGTACCAATATTAGAAAAGAAACAAAGAAAATAACAAAGAATGAAAATATGTGAATAAATAAGAAAGAAAACAGAACAAGAAAAAAACAGAAAGGAAAAGAAAAAGAATATAAAGAGGTGGCTCCTGATCTTTTTGCTAGTTATATTTTACCCTCCAAGTTTATATCAAAATTTCCTTCTTTCCATAAACTACCTTTTCTGATCTTCGAAACTATAAATCACATTTCTCTTTTTTTTCAGTAAAAAGCCCATAAGAGGTTCCCAGTCAATGATAAACATAATTGTTGGTCTTTCTCTAATCAAACTAGTTAATTTTGCTATTTCTCCTAGTTTTGTTATCTTTAGCAACCATTCCTCTGTTGTAGTTATTTCAGGGTCTTTCTACTTTTGAGTGTGTAAATAATATCACAGCAGTAATCATATATAAAAATAATTTTCCATGGCTCTTTTCTAATTGACTGTCAATTAATTTCAGCAAGAAAAAAGTTTTAGTTTTAATATACCTATTCTGGTATAACATACAGTTCATATTAGTCATAGATACCCAAGTATTTCATTTTTCTTTCAATCTTAAAACATTTTTTCTATCAGTTCCATTTGCTTTCCATTTTTTCATTCTTTCTTAATATTTTTGTCTTTTATTTATTATTCTAAAAACAAGACAACTCTCCAGAATCCACAGGATTCATATTTTTGTTCCTTTCAGAGAGTCTTCCAAAATTATCATGAGGTCATCAACAAATGCCCTGGTCACACAGTGGTTAAAATGCAGTATTGAAGGTAAACTCTACCCATAGCCTGGAGTTCAATCTTAACAGGGCTCAAAGTTGACTCAGCCTTCCATTCTTCTGAGGTTGGAAAATGAAGAACAATAAAGGAAACTATTTTCAAGTAACTTTATATGCTATTCTTGGTTCTTAGGACCTGACGTCATGGCTTATATCTCTGTTCAATATTTCCACAGCTAAAATAAATAGTAATGGGGACAAGGGACATCTTTGTCTATTACTACAGAGTCTTTTTAAAAGAAAATTTGGTCAGTGAACTCAGATGAATGTCAAAATCACAGGGAAACAGGCCACTTTGTCTTGACATCTTACTCCAAGATGTTTTAGTTTTGCAGAGACAATCTAGTCCAATTCATCTCAACCTGATTTCCATCAGATGCAATGGAATTCCCATTAAACACAATGGCCAGGAGACTTGGGAATTCTTGTAAGTTTAAAGCAGCACATGTGAAGATGGGGGAAGGCTTCATGTTCTTTCTCTTTTCCAATCAAGTGTTGCTGCAAACTGCTGACCTAAGGTAGGCCAGAAATCAAGGGTGGGTTGCTCCCAGCATGACTATCGGTTCGGTGTGCGCAAAATTGTTGCATGTGCGTTCTCTCTTTGCTTGCGTGCATGCCAAACGCGCATGTCACATTTACACAAAAAACAGGTATGCGCATGCACAAAATGTAAAAACAAAACAAAACAATTAAATTTGTGTAATTACAATGGTTCTTCTCATGCATAGAACCAAAAATCAAGAGAACCGGTTCGGGGGTGTGGCAGGCCTGGGTCGTTGCCGCTTCCAGCAACCCAGGCCACCAAACCACTATTGGTTCAGCCAAACCGGTCCGAACTGGTAGGAACCCATCTCTGCCAGAAATCCATAACAAACTATGCTAAAGAAATGTGAGCTCATTCTGATTCAGCTAGCTACCCCTTTATTCTCTAGTTAAATCAGATGCATCAGGGGGTTAGGGAAAAGAAAGAGATTATTCAGTCATTTTATAATCTTCATTTGTAGCAAAGCAAAACTCAGGAAAGATAAATAGCAGAAAGAAGCTTGGCTGCTCTCTATTAGTCCAATATGTATATGGGAATGCAAATGCCCCAATCCCAGGATACGGAGAATTAAGAAGTTATTTTATGAGAAGTCAAGTTATTTATCAACCTAGCATTATTTTGCATAGCCTGTTTTGTTTTGTTTCAATCAGTACTTCTGGGTTTCAAACGGTTTCACTATAGCTGGAAATGTCAGCATGGGTAAATATAGGAATGTCTGTTATTGAGTCATAATTCTTTCTTTCTTCTTTCTATTGGATAGTTTCTATGAAGGAGAAAAATCCTGTCCTGACTAAATGCTAGGATAATCTCTTCCTATGCATTTTATCCCCTCTATGCAAGAAGCAAAAGCTATCCTTATTCAACTGGAATCTCAAAGAGGTCCAAGCTCACAGAATAACATTGAATTCAGACTCCTGCAATCAAAAGTTAAACGTGGTCTTCCAGTTTCTGCAGTGAACAGGGAAGATGGCGATTGCAGTCCAAAGAAGTGGGGTCATTTCAGTTTGGAGGTGGTGTTCTTGAATGTCAACACATGCATTTTACTTTGAAGCAATTGCTTACTTCGTCAAATTTCACCCTGTCACTTCTATTGCACTTAGCCTATGAGAAATAAGGGCACACAGTTGCCCCAGTGGGACAATTCAGACAGATTGGCTTTTGGTCTACCTTTGCTAATGTTGTTTTTCCAATGGAATATTAGATATCAATTGAATATCAATCGTAGAATATGTGTCATTCATATAAGCAGCTGTTTAATTATTGAATCATTTGCCATAATGCAACACTAATTCAAATACACCGAAAAAGTGTAAGTCTTGAGAGTCTCACGGAAACCCATAAGCACATACTGATAATCACTTTAGAAAATATGGAGCTATACTGATTATGTTCTGCTAAAACCATGTAAAAAAAAAACCCTCATCACTCATTTTCTAGATTTTATATTGTGAAACATAATGTTCATTGTTGTTTACATTTTAAATTATTAGCATGGCTGCCCATCTCTAGGTGTGTACAAAATTAAAGCATCAACATTCCCACAATCCAAACTACAGCGTCCAACTTTCAAATAATAATCCAAATTTATAAAATTCAACTTTGTTCAAAATAGCTCATGTCTGTGATGGTGAACCTATGGCATGTGTGCCACAGGTGGCACGCAGCGCCCTCTCTGTGGGCATGCGAGTCGTCACCCTAGTTCAGCTCTGCTGCGCATGTGCACACGCCTCCTGCCAGCCAGCTGGGCTTGGGGTCTCTGTTGCGCATGAACAGGGGGAAGCACACACTTCTGCAGAGGGTGAGGTGTATGCGGGGGGGATGCATGTGTGGGGGAGTGTGCAGGGGGAACATACATGGGAGCAGGGTGCATGCATGGAAGGTGCATACGCATTGCATTTTGGGGACTCGGACATGCACGTGCTTTGGGCATTTGGTCCAGAAAAGGTTAGCCATCACTGGCTCATGTCATCCTCTGACCCAAACATCTGAAGGTCTAGCCAGGTGCTCAATGACTTATGAAAGGCTATCAGATTTTTGGATTTTCAGTGGGATGTTTTTCCATAGGGCAGGTGATCCCACAGAGAAGGTCCAACTGTTGGGCGCAACAGGATGGCATTGTTTAACAGAAGGGGTCCAGAGTGGGCCTCTCTGCAGGCTCTGATGGGACAGAAAGAAACAAGGAGAATCAGATGGACCTGGAAATGATATTATCAGTAAAATCCTTTATGATATGTGCATCCTACAGAAATTATATCACCTCTACTCTATTTAGGAATCCACTACCCTTTATAGTTTAATAAGAAAATATTAAGAAATTTCTGCAAGTGTTGTCTAGATCTCCTCCCTCACCTGTTTGCCTCTCTAAAATAAGGCTGATAATTCTTTAGTCTCAAGGCTATGTATCCAGGGGGAATTGGTATATTACCTTTGCAAACTTACAAATGAAAAACCTTTGAAGATTCACCTACATAGCATTTTAGATATCCCACTAACAATTTATATATTACATATTGTTTATGGTTTTGTTTTCCCTTTATCTTCTTGCCTTTTATTATGTATAATGTGCAATAAAAACTTCTAATACCAATCACTTTGATACTTCTAATGGAAAGTAGTAGATGACCAGAGTAATAAATAACATCCTCAAATAATAATGTAAGAAATACCCTGAAGGTTGTAATAGTCTTCCCCAAGGCAGTTTTTAGCTCTACTAGGGAGTGTTTTCATAATAATAAGAAAAAGAAACTTATCTTTCTCTATAGCTATCTTTCTTTCCTGATACTTTTTATAGCATGAGTTTAGAACAAGGTAAACTCCTCCTCTTCTCCTCTGATACTAAAGAAACATTTGTCAGAATAGAATGGAAAATCATTTCATTCTTCAGTTATCATAGACAGAAAGATTCCCAATAAAATTTTAAAAAGCATCAATAGAGTCCAGTCTGGCATCCATTCTGGCATTTTTCAGAATTTCTCTTTGTCCTTCGCATTTGCAGCTGACATGGAGCCTTTAAGAATAAACAATTGGAAAAGACATTCCCTAAAGGTAGCTATCAAGGGCAATAAGGCTCAAGTGATACGGCCTAGCTGTCACCGTAAAATACAGCAAATCTACTTTGTTCTTGTGGGAGAGGAAAAGTAGCGCTAACCAGTTTCTGGGAGCAGTTTTTCTAAATAGTATCAGCGTTAAAACCAAATTAACAAAGAAAATGAGTTTACTACTATGGCTGGAATTCTTGATTTGGTTTTCATACTTTGATGCTCTCCCTGCATTCAAATGCTGAAAGACTAGTGAAATTTCACAAGGGAAAACTGTACCTAGGTAGGTTAGGTCCAGTGGTGGGATGCTGCCAGTTTAACAACTGGTTACAGCGTTGAAAATGGAGCATTTAGAAGCTCAGTTGCTTTCCTTCCAAATCAGCAATGTTAATTAAAACAGATTGGGGTGGGAGGGAAGTCAGCTGTCCTACGTGAGCGAGTTGAGCTAAAAAGCAGGAAATAAAGGACAGGATAGAGGAGTGGCAGGTGGGTGGTTCCAGCTGATCATTGGAACTATCAGTTCACCTGAACTGGTCCGAACTGGTAGAATCCCACCCCTGGCTAGGTACTTAGGTTGTGGCAAACCCGACCTTCTGAGCTGTGAATTTAAATGTGTTCATCTCACAGTTCGTATTAGCAATAGCAATCGCACTTATATTGCTTCACAGTGCTTTACAGCCTCTCTAAGCGGTTGACAGAGCCAGCATATTTCCCCCAACAATCCGGGTCCTCATTTTACCCACCTCAGAAGGATGGAAGACTGAGACAACCTTGAACCGGTGATATTCGAACTGCCAACTGCTGGTAGCTGGTAGTCAGCAAAACTAGCCTGCAGTACTCCATCCTAACCACTGCACCACCACAGCTCTTAGAATCTGCTTTCATTTGTATACTGAGCAACTCACATTGAATATATAGTATTCAGATTGCATCTAAGATGACAACTAAATAAGATCTTCTGAGAAAGCCCTAAAAATGTTTAAGGGAAGAGGAAGAAGCGGGATCAGCAAAAACACGTGGAAGAATGTCTCAAAGGACTTAGAATGTTAAATGTTCAGGGATATTCCCCAGCCTTGTCACATACATTGGACTTGATACATAAATGCATATTCAGGTATGTATGCAGGAAGTCTACCTGTGTATTACCATAGCTCAGGAAAGCACAGCTATATAAATTGAGTGACTGTGCACCATAATGCATAAATAACTAGGTTCACATATGGCGTCCAATGGCTTTCTTCCAAAATTTAATTACATTCAAATATAAATTTAAGTACATTTGTGATTTGCTTTTGCCCACCCAGTTACTTACTGGAATCCATTCAAAAAAATACCTGTTCAAAAATCCCGTGCAACCTACAACACACCCCTGTCATTAATATATATCCTAGCTCCAAGAAAAGTAAATGGATTCCTAGAACTATAGAGATGGAAAGGACCATGGAAGTATTCTAGTCCAATCCCCTGCCCAAGACAGGAGTTCTTATTCCATCCTGATGAATAGTTGTCCAATTTCTTCTTAAAAACCTTCAGTTTTAAGAGTACCCACAACTTTGGGAAGCAAGCTGTCCCACTGATTAATCATTCTTACTGTCAGGAAATTCCTCCTTATTTCCAGGCTGGATTTTTCTCATTGCTTCTTGTCCTACCATCAGGAGATTTGGAGAATAAATTGATGCCCCCACCCCCACCCAGTGAGAGCCTTTCAAGTATTGGAAGACTGCAATAATATCTCTTCATTAGGAAAACATATCTAGTTCCCTTAACCTTTCATCATGCAATTTAGCCTCCAGACCCTTTATTATCTTTGTTGCTCTTTTATGCATGGTTTTTTTTTTATCGTGGTGTCCAGAACTGGAAACATTGCTCAAATGTGGACTCAGTAGTGCAATAGTTTAGTATAGAGCAGGAGTGGAATCCGGTTGCGGCTGGTGCTGGTTCGCTCAGGGGTGCACCGTGCGTGCATGCTTGATGCACGCTGCGTGTGCATGCTTGATGCACGCTGTGTGTGCATGCACAGTACTATGGTGCCACTGAGAAAATCAGTTCAGTGGAGTGGCAGGTTTGGGTCACTGCTGGTTCCAGAGATCCAGGCCGCCAAGTTATTACCAGTTTGGCTGAACCAGTCTGAACCGAAGGAACCCAAATCTGGTATAGAGCGGTGCTATCATTTCCCGTGATCTTGATGCTATCAATCTGTTGATGGAATATAGGAATGCATTGGCTTTTTCAAAAACTGCGTACACTGCTGACTCATACTTAAGTGGTGATCCAGCAGGACACTTAAATTCCTTGCATTGCAGTAGGCATTGCTGTTCTATACTGTGCACTTGATTTTTCCTACCTAAGTGCAGGACCTTACATTTCTCACTGCATCTTGTTAGAGTCGGTCAAGTTCCTTCTGGATCCTGAGTCTATCTTCCAATTACTGCTTTAATATATAAAAACATACTATGTTTAGGTATAGACTGGCCCTTCCTACTGGCACTTAAAAAAATGAGGACTAGTATGGAATAGGATAAGCAAATATTCTCAATCCTCCTGTGTTTTAAATATCTGAAGAGGATTACAGGAAAATATGTAGATGATTCTGTCCAAATTACATTTTTTTTTTCAAATAGTACCAAATAGTATTAATTGGAGACATTTAATTTATCTAAACTTTGTTGTAGAAAAATAACTTTAGAAAATTCTAAGCTGTCTTCACTCTTCTAGAAAGTACAGACAGACACAAAGAGATCAGCTATCTTTGATTTGATTATAATCAGTTGAGAAGACTTAATAATATGAATGGAAGCTTAAGGGAATATAGATGTGTGATGCTGAAATTCATGATATTGGGAATATCAAAGCCAAATAAAGTCAAATGCACACTTTCTTGGCTTTCAGGAAAGTAGATTTGAATAAAGAATAGAATTCCAAGGCAGGAAAAAATATTAGGAAAGTAAACTATGATAGTGGAAGTGGAAAAGGAGATACATAAAACATAGTTGTAAATAAGTCCAATGAAAAAAAAAAGCACACCAGAAAAAAGCCAAATGTACCTGCACAAAAAGCTTAGCAAAAAAACTCCTGAAAATAAAAGATAGAAGAGGAAGTGCAAAGAGGAACAAGTCATCAAAGAAGGGTACATTAAGGAACACAGAATTGTGGATGATGACAGGATGGCAAAAGATCAGACTGAGATGAAGGATGTATAGACAGTAAATGAGCCTCTTCAAAATAAAATCAAAAGGAAGGAAAGATGATATCAGCTGATCAGCGAAGATGGCAAAAGGGTAACAATAACAAAAGCAAGAACTGTTCAGCTCCAATTTTGGCTCAATCTTCTCTGAGAAGACAGTGTATGTCTCACTGTGCAATTGTGAAGAGCTAACTGAAAGAACCAAATTCCAGCTCAAGCTTGTAAGAAATATTATCTTGAATGTATTCATATTTTGAGTGCTACATAGATTGCACCTAGGTACTGAGAGGAGGGAGCAATCCATTATCTTTGAAGTATGTTGGAGGATATGAGAAGTACCAGATGAGAGGAGGAAAGTATGAGTAGTCCCTAGCTTCAAGGAAAGGGGAAAAGAAGGATCCATGAAACAATAGTCGATCTGACATCAATAATTGCAAAGGTTCTAGGGCAGATTGTCCAACAACTGATAGGGAAGTTGTTCAATATAATTAATTGATCACCACTATAATTTAAAATGTATTTGTCAAGAACAAGTCTTGTTAGCTGAACCTTATTGATCTTTTATGTTAAAAACAAGTTTTGCTTGCTTTTTAAATTGTGTATCTTCCATAAATTGTGGAAACGCTGTGAGCGTAATGTATTTTAATTTCATCAAGGCATTTAACAAAAAGTCCCATGATTAACAAACCAATTATTTGAGGCTGGATGCCAATACTATTAGTTTGGCCCACAACTGGGTTTTAAAAAGTATATAGAGAGATATGACATATCATATTGGGACCCTGCAAGATTTTGGTAATTGGTTGAGGAGATGCTATATTGTTTTTCATCTGAACCATCAAAATTCCTTGAGATTGAATTAGTTTTAATGGAGACCTATTCCCACTAATTCTGAGAGCTATATAGTTTCTTTAGTTATTCAAAGCAAAATAGTTGATCCAAAGGAGTTATTTTAGAAGTTGATACCTATAGCAGCAATTCTTCAGAATAATTAAGAAGTACATTTAACAAAATGGATTTGTACAGGGGAAAACATCTGATCTTCTTCCTGTGATAACCAGCATTTAATTGAAAGCTTGAATTTTTCATTGAAAAATTAAGTTATTTTATTGAAAGGGTCTTTCTACCATTTAATAATTCAACATTAGTGCTGCCATTTATGGTTTGCAAAGTTTCTTAATTATGCTGTATACATTGTAGAAACTTATCAGATACTGTACAATCAACAGATCCTGTAATTAACACACATAGGAGCATATTGAAAACAAAAAAGGAACACTCACCTGACTGGGAGGGAGATTTGACATGCTGTATAACCTATGAGATTTGTAAATTGGACCCAAAATGTAAAGCCAAGATATCACTTTCCCAGAAGTTCTCATCAAGAATGTCTTCCAGCCATTGTAAGGAGAAAGATGGAATCAGGAAAACAGCTGTCATTGGCAAACATACCTGAATGTATATTCAAACCAAAGGTAGAAATTTACCTGTCAGGTATCGCCCCATTAGCCTTCTCAGTATAGTGAGTAAATTATATGATAGACATTTGTACCACAAGCTTTTGGATTGGGTTGCAACTGAGAAATCTTGGTTGATGAGAGAGCAGGCTTCAGAGAAGACCATTCAATTATTGAACACATTTTAACTCTTCAACATCTACTCAAGAAATATTCCTCCAGAGCGTGTTCATCACTCTATATAGTGTTTAGCAATCTTATAAGTGCTTTTGATTTCATCTCTGGATCCAAGCTATGGGGGAAACTGAATTCTTCCTCAATTGATAAAAGATTGCTTGGTCTTATATACAAGTTATATGAAAATTTCCAGAAGAAGGTGTGATGTAATGTGCAAGGATATTTTTGTCAAGAGTTGTGTAAGACAAGAGTATATTTAGGTCTCTTTCTTTTTAATCTATACATTAATTCCCATCTAGTCAAATTGAATAGTCCATCCCTTCATCTGCCAAAATTGAAAAATAGGCATATTTCTGTTCTTTTGTTTGAAGATGATGCTGTATTATTTTTTTAGAGACAGATTGGATTGAAACAGGCTCTTCATATATTTGCCTGGCATTGTCAAGAAGAATAACTAGAAATTAATTACTCCTAAACCAAGATCATGGTTTTTGATAAGCACCCTAAGGCACATATCTGGAGGCTAAATAACCATTCAATACAGCAAGTCAAGACCTTTAAATATCTAGGGGTTGTTTTCCATGCTAAAGGCAACAGTAAATTTAATGCTGATTATGTTACTTTAAATGTACAGAACCCAGTATCAGAATGCAGTTTCAACTGCTCCAAAGGAGCCCAGCATATACTTAAAGTATTTGATGTCTTCTTGGCTAAAATCTGAGACTAGCTCATTTTTTTGGAGTTTAGTTGGGCCCTACAAGTCATTCCTTTCTCTTCAAAAATTTAATACAAGTTTTGAGATCAATTTTCCAAGTACTTTGCTACATTCTGAACGTGGTGCTTCACCTTGAAGCTGGCCTACTTAAAACAGAAACATCTGCCTGGATTTCATTTTTTTACCTCTCCTCTTTTTTTTAGGTGGCTCTGTATCTTTATTTATGACCAATAACTTCCAGTCATCCTGGTGCCAGGCAACACATGCCAAACTTGATAGCTTGTCATGGACAGCCATCACCTTGATGAGCTATGAACATGCACTAACTCAGGGATCTCCAACTTTGGCAACTTTAAGACTTGTGGACTTCAACTTCCAGAGTTCCTCTGGACAATAGACAAAGTATTAGAAAATGAAGAAGCTAAATTGCTTTGGGACTTTAGAATTCAAAACAGACAAAATTCTGTCAGATAACACCACAGCCTTAATAATATTGATAAGAAAGACAAAAAAGCTGGATAGTGGGCATTGCAAAATAGAAGAGAAAAAAAATGGAGAAAATCACAAAATATAAAGTCTTGCAAATAGAAATAGAATGACTTGGCAAACAAAAGCAAAGATATTACCAAAAATAATAGGTCCCTTGAATGCAATCCCAAAACATCTGGACCACCATTGGAATTGATTAATTCCCCCTTCAATCAATCACACAAGGAAGCTTTACTATAACAGCTTAACATCCTGTGCCAATACCTTTAATATTATTAAACGTTTGCTTACAACATAGGAAAGGACTCATGGATGGATAAAAAGATCTGGTCTAGTTTAAACATCTAATGACTGTATGACCAACCTTAATAATAATAAGACTATACTGTGCTTGAATCCACATGTATACTATACTAATACATGACATCCTAAATTCATGGAAAGAACTAGATGTGTATAATGGTCCCCACCAATCAACGAATTGGCAGCTATGACTTTTAAATTGTTGTGAACAGATTATAATAATCCACAAAGGACATCCTGCGACTGTCGTAGCTTGCCCTCATAACTAAAACTGATATTTTAAGATATTTTATGACATACATTTTAATTTAAGCTATTAATCCATCACCGAGCTCTGCAAAACAGATGTGGTGAGCAGAGGAGGCTAAAATCAGAATATATGTTGAATGACAATTCTCTAAACTTAATAAGGAAATTGATGAAGTTTAACTTCTTTTTGGTGTGAGCAGTCAGGGACTTGTACTTCAGCCAAACCTAGGCAAATAAGGTATAAAATTATTTGAAAGGAAATAAAAGGATTAGAGCTTTTACTTTCTGGCAAGTGAATTTTTCCTTATTGTTGCTTTTTTGTTTTAGCTTGTGCAGTCGTGATGCACAATGCAAGAACAAAGATCACAGCAGCAAAATCATTATAAAATAACCCTGTTGTCACTGAGTCCTGTTTGATCCTACATCTAAAGTAGATCTGAGACTTGGCTCCGATCAATTGTAGTGTATTTCAATAGAAGAGATCAATTGTACTACATTTTTTCTCCCTGAACCTCCTCATATGTTATTTCCAAGCTAAGCTTTTAAATCAGCAATACATGAAATAGAGGAGTCCGCCAGAATAGATTTATAACACTTGTTATTTTTAACATTCCTTTGTTGCTAATTCTTACTATTGGAGGCTATTGTTTGATATTCTAGTTTGCTATTCAATTTAATTTTTTGTAGAAAATCTGGTATCTGAAAACATGTTGGGATTTTATCTGATCAAATTATTAATCTCTGTCTGATTGTTGTTGGGATTAAAAACTACATCGCACTCAGTTTTTGCATGATCTCAGTTTGATAATCTAGTTCTAGATGGATGAGAAAAGAAGGGTGAAGATGTTCTGTGGGTTATTTCCAAAATCTGTATTGGAACAATGATTTTATTATTGCACTTTCTTTCGTCTCTTATTTTCGTTCCCAATCTGACATGCATGTTTAAATTGCATATTGTTCATATAGTTGCTTCATAAACTGACAGTTTTAGACAAGCAAGGCACTATAAGGTAAAGATAAAGGTTCCCCTCGCACATATGTGCTAGTCATTCCCGACTCTAGGGGGTGGTGCTCATCTCCATTTCAAAGCTGAAGACCCAGCACTGTCTGAAGAGGTCTCCATGGTCATGTGCCCAGCATGACTAAATGCTGAAGGTGCACCGAACACTGTTACCTTCTCACCAAAGTGGTCCCTATTTTTCTACTTGCCTTTTTATGTCCTTTCGAACTGCTAGGTTGGCAGAAGCTGGGACAAGTAATAGGAGCTCACTCAGTTACGCGGCACTAGGGATTCGAACCGCTGAACTGCCAACCTTTCTGATTGACAAGCTCAGCATCTTAGCCACTGAGCCACCACATTCTGGCACTATACTGTGCCTCTTTTAAACCATTATTGTTGGTTTTGCATGACCTTATCAATATTCAAGTGAATAATTCCATGTATCACATGTTTCCTAAACTTCAACAGAAAATTATTATATTTTCCATCTCCCAAATACAGTTTTTTGGGATACCATTTTCCCTTATTGACGTATCTCCCAGTTATAAATTCCGACTTTTTTCCAAATCTTTCTTAATATTCATGTTTTATTTTCTGTACTGGATCTCATTGTTCCTACTAAAATTTTAAATGATCAGTCTGAGAACAGTCTTGGTCTGTTCTAATGACAGACTTAGAGCACACTTATTATTACTGGATGGAATGAACTTGTGCAGAACCTGAAAATTTACAAAGAAATTCAGTGATTCTCCTTGGCTAGGAAAGGGTGAATCTTCTAATACGGAGGGCAGGGCTTAGGCTGAATCTGAAAGTTCCTCAGCCAAAATAGATAGAACGTAAGATTGTGAGTAAGTTGAACTAGCTAAGAGACTAGCTCTGTGTGTTCTTTCCAGTATTCCAGTATTATTTGGAATCATTACATCACAGTTGCAAAGCTTTGTGGTGTCTTTGTATGTCATCCTTTTGCAGTAATTAGTTTGTTCATTTTTGACAGGGTTAACCATTTAACTTAGATTACCCAGTTAATGTCCTGGAAAACCTAAAATGTTTTGGCCTGTATGCAAAAAGGCCTACTCATGCTTGTTTTATCTGTAGCTTATTTCTGCCATAAACATCAGTTCTGAAATGATAATGATATATAAAGGCACAATGGGCAATGGCATATTCTGCAGATTGCTGACTATCTGAATTAGGAGGGGTACTTTGCCACATCTCAAAGTGACAGCCTAACTGAAAATGACATATAACCTATGATCCAGAAACTAGAAATGAAATTGTGTTTGTTTGCAATGAATTGGGTATTTACCTAGAGATAAACCCAGAATCCAGTGAAATATCATTTTGAACAAGTACAGGTGAAACTCAAAAAATTAGAATATCGTGCAAAAGTTCATGCAAAGCAAGATAGTTCAAGCCGTGATTTGTCATAATTGTGATGATTATGGCTTACAGCTCATGAAAACCCCAAATCCACCATCTCAGAAAATTAGAATATTACATGCAATCAATAAAACAAGGATTGTACATAGAACAATATCGGACCTCTGAAAAGTATAAGCATGCATATGTACTCAGTACTTAGTTTGGGCCCCTTTTGCAGCAATTACTGCCTCAATGCGGTGTGGTATGGAAGCTATCAGCCTGTGGCACTGCTGAGGTGTTATGGAAGACCAGGATGCTTCAATAGCGGCCTTCAGTTCTTCTGCATTGTTCGGTCTCACGTCTCTCATCTTTCTCTTGGCAATGCCCCATAGATTCTCTATGGGGTTCAGGTCAGATGAGTTTGCTGGCCAATCAAGCACAGTAATCCCATGGTCATTGAACCAGGTTTTGGTGTTTTTGCTAGTGTGGGCAGCTGGAAAATGAAGTCAGCATCCCCATAAAGCTCGTCTGCGGAAGGAAGCATGAAGTGCTCCAAAATCTCCTGATAGATGGCTGCTTTGACCCTGGTCTTAATGAAGCACAGTGGTCCAAAGTCCTGTTGCTCAGTGGTCCAAAGT
Organism: Natrix helvetica; assembly: GCF_964273705.1. Classification (NCBI taxonomy): domain Eukaryota; kingdom Metazoa; phylum Chordata; class Lepidosauria; order Squamata; family Natricidae; genus Natrix; species Natrix helvetica. The sequence goes on from NC_138552.1 coordinate 77,436,542, forward strand.
CCTCTTTTCTGATGAGAGCAACTTTTGCCAAAAGCACCAAAAATTGGTTCAATGACCGTGGGATTAATGTCCTTGATTGGCCTCTCCATTCTTCCTCCATACTCTGGGTCCTTGGTTTCCAAATGAGATGCAATAATCATCACAATTATGACAAATCACGGCTTGAACTATCTTGCTTTGCATGTAATGAGTCTTATCTCGTATATTAGTTTCACCTTTTAAGTTGCATTACTGAAATAAATGAACTTTTGCACGATATTCTAATTTTTTGAGTTTCACCTGTATTTCCTACAATCATACTATCAATATATGGCCCATCTTTTAAAAATGTTTGGAAAGGCATTTGTACTTGGCAAAAGTGAAAATATGTTCATCCAGGAAAGTTAAGATATATGAATGTATAAGCAGATATGATGAATTCTAATGATTTAAAAGTTCAGGTTTTTTTATTATCAAGTAATATATGTTTATATGTCAAGATAATATTTTAGTTTTACATAGATATGTAGTTATCTTCCTATAAAGGAAATTAGATAAGCACTCCAACACTTTCAATTCTTTGAATTCGCAAGCTGCAATGTGCTACTACTGATACATGGGATTACAGTGGGATCTTAAATACATAGCTCAAGAGTTTCAATGTTACTAGGATTATTAAAATTCCAGGAGTAATTGTGTGAAATTATTTGAGGCCTAAAATCTAACTGCTATTTTATTCAGACTAGCTGAAGGAAAAGGGATTTCCAAATTTTAATAGGTTGTATAGACAGTGAAGGCTTATTTGTGAATTTTCCCAGAAAAAAAAACTCTATATTTTCTTCCTCCATTCCCCCTCCCACTATAGTTTAATACTACAAGCCATTCTTATTCATATTCGTTGGGACACATACAAATATCAAGATAAAAAATATAGTCAATATGTTTAAAGCCAACTGGAAGACCAATAAATTCAGTAAAGTTATATGTGATCTTCAAAACATCTTAGAAAAGATCAGCATTGCAGATTGAGAGAAATCATCTGCATCTAAGGATTTACAATGAACATAAACCAAAAGAGAGGATGCTTCTGTCCAAACTCTGTCATTTTGGTTATCTTAAGCGACTCCTTTTTTAAAACTTCCTAACTAAAAGAACATTCGTTGCTTCTTGTCCTGCCTTCAGGTGCTTTGGAGAATAACTTGATTCCCTCTTTTTTGTGGCAACTCCTGAAATATTGGAACACTGCTATCCTGTCCCCACTAGTCCATCTTTTCATTAAACTAGACATACGCAATAATTCCAGCAGCTGTTCTTTATATGTTTTAGACTCCAGTCCCCTAATCATCTTTGTTGCTCTTCTCTGTACTCTTTCTAGAATCTCAACATGTTTTTTACATCGTAGGGACCAAAACTGGATGCAGTATTCCAAGTGTGATCTTACCAAAGCATTATAATGTGGTATTAACACTTCACGTAATCATGGTACTGGAGAAAAAAAGCCCACCTGAAGTTTTATAAAACAAAATGGATATTCAACAAAAGTGAGAGGCAGAAAAAAATCAAGTATGCTGAGATATTGTGGGCAGTTGTAAAACTTTATTACTTTTATCAGAGGCAAAGGTCTACCAATAATTATTTCATTTACAATAAGAAAATGGTCTGGTACCTATAAACACCTAATAGGACCAATTATACCATCTATATAAACAGTATACCAGTTTATATTTTTCCTATGTCAATCATTTACTCATATAAAATGTTTACCAGTAACAAAAGTCATTTTTATCTCCAGCCTCCTCAGCTGCAGTAAGCTTTTACTTAGAAAAAAGACCTAAAAATGCTCTCTTTTTCTTTATTCATGATCTCAGAGTAAAGAATTTTCTATGCTAAAAAAAAATCCAAATTGCATAGAAAAGAGGCCCTAATTTCTGTGCTAGGAACAAATTATGTAAATTACACTTTTTTGCAAATAAGATTTAATTTGAATCATTTGCTATTATTGTTATGTTGGATGTTCAGGCGTTCCTTGATATTTTGACAAGAGTGCTGATGACAACTGATGAGGAAGTAAGATGTGGGTGAGAGAAACGAAATGAGGAAAACATGAACTAACAACCACAAGAAGAAATAAACAACAAGGTCTGGCCTAGAAGATCCTAGGGCTTCTTTGGTTTCCTAAGATGACCAGTTTTTTCCAAATACTGTTGAATTTATAGCAGGCCTAAAGTTGTGAAACTCTATAGCTTGAGCTGAAAGCTAGTGTTGGCTGTTGCTAGGCAGAAAATGAATAATGGCCCATGTTGGTTGCAGCAAGAAAAGTTTAATTTACAGGTAGTTTAAGTTTAATTTACAAGTTTAATTTACAGGTAGTTTAAGTTTATTTTACAAGTTCTTGTAAATTACAATTTTAACAGTCACTAAATAACCGTTAAAATTCATTTAGGTGAAGTTCAAAATGACAATGGCACTGAAAAAGTGAATTATGACAAGACCATTGTAGTATCCCCATGGTCATGTGATCAAAATTTGGACGCTTGGCAAGTAGGATGCATTTATGACAGTTGAAGCATCTCTGGGTCACATGATCATCTTTTCCAACCCAAATGTGCTTTTCCAAGAGGCAACTGGACTTCTTCTTCAGCTTCTTGGATGAGAAGCAAAACATCTTCAAAGAAAAATAAGAAAGTCCAAGTGCCTCTTGAAAAGCATCTTTGGGACAACCATGACCTGGATGACTATCTCCATAGACATCTCTATCTCCATAGACATCTTTTGCAACCTTCTGACAAGCAAAGATAATGGGGGATCCAGATTCACTTATCTACCGTCTTACTAACTGTGACAAGAAAGGGCATGAAATGGGGCAAAATGCACAGAATGATTGTTTTGTTTAGCAATGGAAATTTTGGCCTCAATTGTAGTTGTAAGCTGAGAACTACCTATAGACCTTTATTACCCTGCATGCAGGGGTGGGCTGCTGCGGGTTCGCAGGGGTTCGGTTGAACCTCTAGCTAAGATTCTGTGCACTTCGGAGAACTCCCAAATCCCACTCGTGGCTGGCCCTGCCCACCCCAGCCCTCCCAGGAATCTCCACGTGGCATGTTTTGGATGCAGGTAAGTGCAGTGTGTGCGCAGAGGCTCAGGGAGGGTGAAAAACGGGCCTACCGGAAGTTCGGGAAGAGTTTTGGCTCTCCCGAAGGCTCAAGGAAACCCTCTGGAGCCCAGGGAGGACAAAAACACCCTCCCACCATGATGCAGGAGGCCGAGTAGGCCACACCCACCATGGCTACACCCACCCAGCAACTGGGCAGAGAAGCCCTTGCTAACATTTTTGACGCCCACCCCTGCCTGCATGGTATTTGGAGCCCATCATGCCGGATCCTTTAACCTTCCCAGACAGATTTTTCAGCTAGCTTGCAGGGAAGTACGCAAGACACCTCAGTCTATTAAATTTATTGAACCCATGGAAGACCTGATATGTACACCGAGCTCTCCTGGACACATTTCTCCATTAATTTTCAAAGGAGAGGCAGCCCCATGCCAGGAAAAGAATTGGGGACAGGGAAAGAAGATTAATAACTTCCATGTGGTGTGTCCACATGGCTGTGTTCACATTATGTTAAATTGGCAGAGGGTAGCTGTTCCCTTTGTCTCGACTTTTTGTTGTCGCAAACGCAGTGCTTCAAGCTTTCTGTCACTTATCTGCTAAAACCAGCTTTTCCTCCACAACAAATAATGGAGTGTCTGCTGCTGTTGCACTTGGACATTCCTTTTGTAAGCCACAGACTGGTTAGGATAATCATTATTACCAACATTGAGGGTTAACCCCCCCCAGCACATGTCATTTCCACAAGGAAAAGGCCAATGGGTGTGTGTGTCTTTTTTTCCTTTCTTTCGGCCTTTCTTCAATTGTTATCTGGCAGAAGCTAACAGAAATCTATTTAATTTTTGGATTGTTTCATCCCCACCCCATTCCAGAGTTCATTAACAATCTGTCTCATCTGCTGCAAAGATATTGTATGGGTATATTCCTTTCAGCTTTATCCATGACATTTCTTTCTGATGGTATTTTATTACAGGGGTGGAATTGTCTTTCAGTTCTGAGTGGTAATTTATTTGGAACATGCTGGCGTCTTACTATTTTTCACACAGGAAAACTAATATCCTTTGGTAAATTGGGAGGTGGAAGGGATCTGCTTAAGAAGATGTATAATTATAATTTAATTGAAATATAGTGAATGAAAAAGACTCAGACTGTGCTTATGAAAACAAATGATGCCGAAATGAAACATTGTTTCCTGATCTTCATATATTAAGTAGACTCCCCGTGGCTTTCAGTAGAGTTCCAGAGCACACATATGAAAGTAAGCTTTATTTTGTTTTATTTAATTTATTTAGGATGGAATCTAAACTGTGCTACCCTGATTTAGAAACTACCTGGTGCCCTCTAAATTCTGTAATCTCCCAGCCAACATTTCAATTTATCCAAGAGATTATACACTGTGAGCCATGTAACTCAATGTAGAATGCCAAACGTAGTTGAAATGCCTATTCGAATTTTAAAAATCAATCCATCAATCAAAAGCACAACTGCTGTTTAAATCCCTAAGCTACTGCAGAATCTGAACTACCCTTTGATGAATCCCAGAATTGAAGTGTCGCTTATCACCTTTAAGCGCTCTACATGGGGCTACCCTTGAAGGCTATCCAGAAGCTACAGTTGGTACAAAATGCAGTCACCCAAGCATTCCCAGAGTTATGCATATAACACCTCTGCTACAATTAGTTCATTAATGTAATCAATACAAGACATGACCAGGGCACGTCTCAGATCTGCCAGTGGGGCAGAGGTTTCACCAGTATCATGTCATAAAAAGAAGAAGGGGGAAGAGAAGGATGAGAGAAGGAAAGATGAAAGGCAATAAATTTCTGTGTATACGTGATAGGAAATTGGGAGGGAGGAATGACAGGTGAGAAGGACCAGAGCAATGTGTTTGTACCACAGCATCCCATGGCCAGGCACCCTGAGAAATATGCGGATTACCCACAAACCAGAGGTGGTATTCTACAGGTTCGGACTAGTTCACCTGAACCGGTAGCTCTGACTTCAAGCTGAGAGTGAACCGGTTCTCACCTTATTCTACAGCTTATTCTAGAATCCAACGAGTGAGGTACTTTCAGAGCTGGCTTGACAGAGTGACTGCAACCATCACTCTTAGTTAAAAGAGTGCTTTGACCAAATGGAGTTGAA